>NW_010559704.1:0-2950 GCF_000687285.1 Phaethon lepturus
TCATAGAAGGAAATCAGGTTGGTCAAGCAATCGCCCTCCTTGACCTGCTGGCCATGATGCTTTTGATGCAGCCCAGGATACGGTTGGCCTTCTGGGCTGCGAGTGCACATTGCTGGTTCATGTCCGGCTTTTCATCCACCAGTACCTCCAAGTCCTTCTTAGCAAGGCTGCTCTCAATGCCTTCATCCCCCAGCCTGTACTGATAGTGGCCAGGGGTTGCCCTTACCCAGGTGCAGGACCCTGTGCTTGGCCTTGTTGAACCTGCTGAGGTTCACACAGGCACATTCCTTGAGCTTGTCCAGGTCACTTTGCATGGCATCCTGTCCCTCAGGCACGTCAGCTGCACCACTCAGCTTGGTGTCGTCTGCAGACTTGCTGAGGGTGCACCCACTCTGTATGTTACTGATGAGGAACTTAGACAGTACTGGTCCCAATACAGACCCCTGAGGGACACCACTCATCACTAATAAAGCCTAGGTGCAACTTTGAGAAGTTCTTGCTCTTCAATTTTGTGCTCAGAACTTTGGAATATAGTAGTGTAATGTCCCTACATGTGTCCTGCCTAGCAGAAAGTGGCAGAAGTATGCAAAACTCTGATAATGACAACACTTGTGAATGAGATTCTATACAACAACCTCTTTTGGGTTTTTTTTTCCCCTTTATGGAAATTATTAGTTACTTAAAAACCTCCTTCCTGGAAGTCAGAGCAAAGTTGTATCCTTCCGTTGGTTTATTATATATATGTATTCTTAGGTGTAGTTTACCTCTTATTCTGTGTGGGAGCTGGACTATATGTGATGTTATCTGTCTCTTAGTTTGCCAAAGTCTCAGTGAAGTAGCAACCTTTCACTTGCTCTGTGACCCACTCAGAACTGGCTTATACAAGCCTGAACTTTACAGTTGTAAAGGTTTCTCTGACTACTCTGCTTCCCCTTCATGGAAACATTACCCACACAACAAATGGGGCGTTGTTTCTTAAAATTGGTTATATTCCTGTTAATGGTGGAGTGATTGAGAAAGAGAACTAAATTTTTCAGTACATTGTTTGCCATTCATGAACATTAAGCCTGCAATTCAATAATAAATGCTACTCAGTCCTACACCAGTCTTGTTAATGTCCTCAGGATAGCTGGTACCTTTATATTTCATGAGAAACATGAAATGTTTCATGGTGTTTTGCCTACATTTTTACAAATGTACTGATTGATGACATCCTTGTCAGAGGTCAGGTTATGTCAAAATGGTGACATTACTAGTAAATGCCTTCTATTATTGATTTAATTTATTATTAAATGAGTCTAGCTTTGAAGTTAATCTTGTTTCACAGTCTTGAGTCCCGAGTTTATGATGGCAATTACTGTTATTATGAGTCCTTCAAAACTATATATCAAAAGTAGAAGAATGTTTTTTTTTAGTCTCCCAATAACTAGTATTCTTGTATGACACTAAATGTAAATGCTGTGGGAATCTGTAATCCAAAGGCATTCCCATGTAGGCATCAGAATTGTAAACTAGCCCTGTAATTGCACTGTTGGGAGAGAAATTCATACTAACCTGTGTGTGTATATTAAGAGTTCTGTTTAAAACATCCAAATGAAGTACCTGCTTGTTTTCATTGTCTGCATAGGAATAAAACTATTAGTTTCCTTCAAGTTGTAGTTTGACATCCAACACAGGCTGACCACGTTCAAAAGATAAGCACTACAGTTCCTACATAGTTCATGGTTATTTTTTGAAAAATAACAGCAGTCTCTGTCAACACTAACTATGATTTTTCCTCTCTGCAGAAATGCCTTACTGTCTGTCTGTGCTGTTTCCTGAATTTCACAGCAGAATATAAGCTAAAAAGCAGATATATGCAGCATTGTATCCTTCAGTTTTCTCTTGATTTTTTTTTTTTTTTTTTTGGTATATAACTGTATTCTTTTTCATCACCTTCCCAGTGGGGTCTATAGTGGGGAAGTGGATGCTATGGAACTACCAACCAAAAATCTCTCTGGAGATTCCCTATCGGTCCAAGGATAGCTTCATAGACTGTTTGCATACGTTTCCAGGCTGTCTTAACCCAACCATGTTGGAATTGGGATTCTGCTATAAAACCTCTTAAATAGCCTAGCTAGTAAGTAATTTTTTTATCTTCCAAGGAAGAGAGATTTATTTATGTCTACTGGTATGAAGTGCAGGGAGTTAGGAAAAGAAAAATTTCAACAAGTTTCCTTCTCCTCCTCCCCATTGTCAGTCTAAGAAACAAATACTGAGTATTTTTAACTCTTCTCAGTTCATACATTGAAATTAAGAGAAGAAAATTTTTTTTTTTTCATAAATTACAGTATTTGCCATAATTTAATTCAAGTGTAGGGAGGATTAAAAATACTTCATATATACCTCGTGCTTTTCTGTTCACTCCCAATTTTGCTGAATTTCAGAATGTGGATTTATCAATGATGAAATATTTGTTGAGCTGGTCAATGCACTTGGTCAATATAGTGATGATGAAGATGATGATGATGGAGATGACAATCCTGATGAAAGAGATGACAAGCAAAAAGATCGAGAAGGTAACAGGATGGGTATGTCTGTCTGCAGACTTTAAAAATTAAAACAAAAAAACCCTTTTCTTTAATCACTCGATAATTTGTTCAAACCCTTCTACTTGATAGTTTTCAAGTCTAAAGTAGTATCATTTTCTTCATCGTTTCCTCTGCCATTTAGTTCAAGAGTTGTACAGAGAATACTATGAAAAGTGCTTTTGCCAATTTTTGCCAGTCTGTATACTGAGACAGTCAAATGCACCAAAAATCAGTCAGGTATCTGTCTAATAAATGCTTTGGTACTCCTCAGAAAATGTAATATCATTATTCTAAAGTAGGCAGAGTTCTAAATTGCCATCTGCATCTGCTGGTGAAATAATGGTTTCTCCAAATTTTATTAGTAGAGTTCTCTCAGCAGG
>NW_010559704.1:2981-10167 GCF_000687285.1 Phaethon lepturus
AGTTTAAGTTGTCTGTAACTTAGAAATAAAAACCTTTGCTTCTTTTTTTATAAGGATTTTGGTGAAGCCACCCTTTCTCTAAACACCTCCTTGAAGTATCAAAGGAGCAGAAATATAACTTTTTTGTTGCTGTTTAAAAATTTTTTTGCTTCTTTGACAGAGAAAGAAACCCACCCACCTCGGAGATTTCCTTCTGACAAGATATTTGAAGCCATTTCCTCAATGTTTCCAGACAAGGGTACAGCAGAAGAATTGAAAGAGAAGTAAGAAAGTGTTTCTTAGGATATATTGCTGTGTTGCTTTATGCAACAATGATTCCTTGATGTCGTTAAATATTTGTTGATTAGGAGTGGTTCCCCTTTCTGCTAGGTTCTGTGGCAGTTGTGTAACTTCTGCAAGTGATACTTGAAGGGAATTAGCTGTTCCCCCTAAGTCAAACAATACAGAGGTGTTTATTAGCCTTCCTTTCAAACTATTGAAAAGCGAGTGCTTGCATGTGTTTAATAATCTATGTTTTTTTTGAAGTGGTAAAATAAAAGCTTCTGTTCAAAAAGGAGACTTTTTTTTTTTGAGTGATAGTGAATAATATATATGAGGAGATGATGGTCCAGAAGATAAATGCATTCTTTCCTAGCCAATTTTATATCTGTATTAAAGAGTATGGAATAAAGCTGTCATGCCACTGACAGACTGACCCTTCTAGCTGGCACATATTTCTTAATTTTTTTTTTAATTTGTCACTGAAAATGCAGAGCTGTAGTGGAATCAAAAATTATTATGAATAATTAACTTCTATTTCTTTCTTTTAAGATACAAAGAACTCACTGAGCAGCAGCTTCCTGGAGCTCTTCCTCCTGAATGCACACCAAACATAGATGGACCAAATGCTAAATCTGTTCAGAGGGAGCAAAGCCTGCACTCTTTTCACACGCTCTTCTGTAGACGCTGTTTTAAATATGATTGCTTCTTACACCGTAAGTACAATTATAGTGTGCTTGTATATCTCTTATTTTTTACAAGTCAGGAAACTTAAAAGTACCATAAGATGCAATACAGAAGGAAGGAAAGAGAAGAAAAAATAAAACCAGTAATATTGCTAAAGTTTACGAAACTAACTTGTCCATGTTGACATCATTTTGCAGTGAAAACTATACCTCAAAACACTGAATGCACCTGTTTGGGGAAGTTTGTTATCCTTTTTGTATTTAGGAGTCTGTATAGAGTTCTTGGCTTGGACCAACCTGTAATGTTACTTCTCTTTTTACAGTCTTCAAGAAAACGACATTGCTTTCTATTACTGTTTGTTTGTTACACTTTTTCAGTTTGTGCGTGGAGAATGGAATATATTTTTCCATAAAAATACCTGGTTGTTCATCAGACTTGTTTCATTTTTCAGCAGGGAGAATGAACATCCATGAATAGTTTTATCTTTCATTCTCTCAGGTTACTTTTTAGCCACTTTACTTGTACCTGGTGATTTGAAGAATTATTATTTCAGACAGTTGAATTTTAGAAATTGTGATATCCTTTCCAGTGAATTGCTTTCATGTTGCCCCATTCTTTTGGGGGAAGGATTTAACAAGAGTGTTAGCAGTGATGTTAATTTCCATTTGCAAAGTGTAAAGGGTAAGAGAGATTCTGAAGTGTTACTTAAGACACTTTCTCTGAGAACAGAGTCAAATGTAAAGGAGAACGTAACAGTCAAATACGAAATGGTTTCGACTTGTAGTTGAATACTATGATACCCTCTACTTCAAATTAATTTTCTCTTTTGACTTAATTGTTTATTTGCATGTTCCACTGTGAGTGTGCATGCATGTTCATTTGGAAATCTTTGTGCTTTGTCAGCAGCTCCTCATTCAGCACACATGCAATCTGCCAGTATTTGTACTTGACACTGAAGACTTTGCACAGTGCTGCTGCTTTTTAGTATCCCTTAGTTGCCTTTCAGTTTGAGGAGGAACTGGAGTTGTTCTTTAGATGGCAGGGTGGGGGGAAGCTTTTCCTGCTCCTACTTTCCTATTTGTGGCTTTTGGAGTTAGGTCTGTTAGTTTCAATTTCTCCTTGCATTCTGTTGTCAGGCCTTGCTTGAAAATACAAATAAAGAAGCTTTTACTTCTGAATAACGCTTAAGAACAGTAAGTTTCTGGAAGTACAACTGCTGCCTTGCCCAGCCAGCTTCAACATGGCATGTTGTCTGAAGCTGTAGGTTTTGTTTAGAAGTATCTTGTTTGCCTGGATGACTCATTCCAAGAAACGGTTTGTGCAATCCTAGTCTGTAGGACAGGGAAGTGAAGCTGTATGCTACTTCTTGGCAAAATCCATTTGTCTGCTAGTGGTTTTCCTGACACTCTCAACAGTCTAGCAGGGAGATTAAGTGCCAGTCTAGTTTTACTTCTTCAAAAAGATTTTGGTTAAGTCAACAAGAAAGTGTTGTCCAGACATAGTGAGAAACTTTTTCCAGCAGCACCTGAGAAGATTTTAGGTACTTCTGCAGCACTGGTTTTAGGCCATTTTTCTCACTAATTTTATAAACTTGTAGGAGTTTTCCAGTGAAGATATGGACTCCTCTAAAATACTCATATATTTGATTACTTACATAGTTTATGTAGATTTGCCTTTCATAGTCATTTTTTCAGATTGTTAGAAGTAGAACTGAAATGATCCACAGACCGCATTTTGGTACCTATGACTTGGGGGAGCCTGGTATTACCAGTCCACAGTTTTGAGGCACCAACTCTGAGAGACTTCCTTTCTTTTAGTGCTGTGAAGGACAGGTTCATAATGTTGTTCATTTTGACATGTTCTTAAGTGCCAGATTCAGCCAATGACAAAGTCCAGTGTAATGTCGCTGATAGCTGAAGGACCTCAGTTCTCACACTAGCAGCATCCTTTAAGATGAAAGCATTGTGTCCCCTTTCTCTGAGTTCATAACCTTCAGATGGAAGACAAAGTGTTTATGCTAAAAGATTGCCTAAGTTCTTGTTGCTGGTGATTAAGCTGATTTCTTAAACAAGTCACTATTCTTTCCAAAGTGGTGTATGTCCAAAGCTTCTTTTTAAACCATTCCTCATACTTGAAAAGGCCCAAACTTTAAGTCATCTCTTCAGGTTTTCAGGGCCATAGCAGAAAGAGGGAAGAATAACACTTCCACTGTGGAGGCATTCAAGATGTACCTTTGTGTCAAGATGGAGTGTGAAATTACCGGTTATGATAATGCTTTTTATAACAGCTTATGGAGCACATGCATTGTCACTGATAAAAATATATTTGATACTTCATTGTTGCAAAGAGATCTCTTGAAGCTTGATGTACACACTCACTATTGCAGCCTGGAGGCTGGACACTGAATGTAGTAAGCTCATGCTTCAGTCACCATTCCCTGAAGACATAACCAAATCTCACCTCTACAATGACTGGTCACTGCTTTGGATGCATTGCTTCCTTCTGCTTTTGTCTGTAGTAACACCAAAGAAAGAGGATTGTTTTCTGTCTGTGTGTCTGTCTGCATGTCTGTCTAGAGCTAGGAATTTATCTGTTAGAAACTGAGTCAGTTGTATGACCTCTTCACTTTCTGTGAAATGTTAAGACTGTTGATCAAAATCTACCATATTCATTGTGGGAATAAGTAACTCATGAAAAAAAGACTACTCTGGTTATTGGAGTTAATCTGGTTATTGGATTATTATGTTCAGTGTCTCTGCAACAATTTAACAATTTAACTTTTTTTTAAAAGTTGGTAACATTCCTACTAGCACCCTAATCAGTTGCCCCTATGTTCTACTTCATGCAATTGCGAAGCACTACAGGATCATGTCCTGGCTTTTGCAGATGACATTTTTGATGATTTACTTTGGTAATATCATGGACTACAGGGATCAGATTTGTACTTTGAAAGGTGCAAATCTCTGGAGAAGGCACAGAGAATTAAAAAAAAAAAAAGGAATTCTGTTAGGTCTGGTTTTGATTTTTGTAATTCCCCCTCTTGGATTCAGGTTTTTTTAAGATTAGCCTTATTTTATGGAGTTCTAAATCTTTGTTCTAGAACTTTTGAATTAAATATTGGAAAAGTTATCATTAGATTTTTAACTTGTCAAGTCCCCTTGACGACCTGGCAATCCCTTTATGTGCAGGTGATGACATTACTGAAAAAACTTGTGTACCGACTTCATTTGCTGACAGCAAGGAATTATGCCTAAATGTCTGGACTAACAAAGAATTTAGAAGAAGGAAAAATATCAGGTAGGGAGAATTTCCCAAATAGCTTGACTGTGAAGCAAATGTACATTTCAGGCTAAACTGTTGCCTGTGTACTTTCACATTATGAAAAATATGAGAATTGAGTCCATTGGGGATGAGATAGGTAATAAATCTCAAAGAATAGAAATCATGCTCAGTGAAGCAGTTTTAGAAATACTTTCTTAAGGACATTATTGAAGAAATATGGAGTTTAGTTACTTAGGAAATTCTGCAAAGTCTTCCTTGATTTTTGAAAACAAAAGACTACTGATATTTGCAAGATTCATAATACAGCTGTACGAACAGCTTTATTCTTGTCCTGCGTCCTTTCTTTGTAACAAGCCTCTCAAAGAAATGCCTTGCAATAGAGGTGGTAGATTCTGACTATAGTTGTCAGTACTATACTATGTTGGGTGTTTTTGAAATAGTGGAATACAAGATACGATTCTAACATTAAGTATCAGATATAGCATATTTTTGAGGTCTCGCTGGTTTAAAAAGTTAAACAACTTGTTTCAGTGCATTACAAACTAAATGTTTCTTCATTGTATAAAGGAAAACAATTTAAAAAAAAATAAACACTCATTTTAGGACCTCACACAAATGAACTTGAGAGACATGTTTGCATCTGCAAGTGACATTCTACATAAAAAGAACAGTTTTGATTTCTGCACATTGCAGCAGTCTACTATGGATCATGGCTTGCAGATATTTTACTGTTCTTTTGCATTGTTGCAAAATTATTTTCCTTGTGGTATGAAGAGGGTAAAACAGTTGGGGGGGACACCCAGAACAACAAAACAACCGTGAATGAATGAAATGGTATACTGTGCAAATTTAAAGCTGCAGTGTTCAAAAATGTGATTTCCCCCACACACTTCCCCTCCAGTTTTGGGTGAGGGGCTCCCATCATCTCATCGTTTCTTAAAAGATGGAAAGAGGTGGAATAACTTAGCATTAAATTGCAAGGTTTCTTTGCCGTTTAACAAATTTTACTACAGAATGTGTGAACACTTCAAGGATATGTGAAACATGAGAAGTGACACACCACATAAAAGCTTTTAACTGGAATGTGGGGGAAGAAAGAGTGCTAATAGTAATACAGTGCATAAATTACTTTCCTATACTTGCTTGTAAGTAATTTTTACATATCTGTATGTCCATAGGTGGAAGATAGAAGCTTTTTTGTGTTCCCAGATTCATAAAATGTAATATATTTCTCTGGAGAAAGTGATGCAATATTTAATTAGTGATACTTTCATATTGTTTATACTTTTTTAAGAAAGCCTTGGAAGAATACATTGCTTCCCTGAGGTTCCCATGTGCTGCTGTCATTAACACAGGCATAACATTATAGAATTTATTATTTGAGTTCCAGCATATCTTCCCTTACGGGAGGGGAGCACGAAGTGATCGTTCCAAGATGGAGTGGTTTCATCAGAGAACCTCTCATAAGAAGTGCTTACCACCACTGGTCACCCTCTCTACTGGTGCCAAAACAAGTGCTTGTGGAGCAGCAGATCACGGAAATGAGATTTGCTTTTAAAAACTTCTGAAGACTCTGCCTGCATTCTTTAAAAGGGAAGGAACTGCATTTAAAAAGTTCAGTCTTGATAGCATAGTAGACTATTCTAAAGAGAGAAGCCACATGCACAATCTGTAAATAAAATGAGTAGGAAAGCCTATGGTGGTGGAGAAGGAGAAGGATGTGTGTGGTGTTGGTAACGGAACAGCTGTTATGGATTAATGTGGGTAAAAGGGGGGGATTTCTTCTTTCAGTTTGAACATTAGCACTTTTTATTCACTGAGTGTTGAAAAATTTAACTGTAAGTTACATTCGCTTAACTGCAACTATGGTAAAACTGCAGCATAAGTAAAACTTGAGTGCATTCTCCATTTTTGTTCCTTGCAGTTGTGTATGCAACTGTTAGCACATGTAGGGGGAAAAAATATTTACTGATATCTATCTATCTATCTTAAAACAAAAGAATTTGTTCCTTGAGCATGGAGGAATTTTTTTTTTTTTTTTTAAAAAGAGAACTGCAGAAAACTAAGGATGGTATTTCAAAAAGCTCCTAATATAATTTTGGAACATGAGTATATGAGTTCTGGTGAGAGTCTAGCTGCAGGTTTTCCAGGCTTTAGTTAACTAAGGGATATGGAAGGGTTCCCAAGACTTCCAGCAAAATGAGGAAACTCAGTCTCCATGAGATCCTGCTGGGAGGCAGGGATTGCATGAGGGGAAAGCTCGTAGATATGAGCTCTGGCAAAGGGAATGGGTAGGAAACTGCTATCCTGTTATAAACATGCTCATGTTGCATCTGTAATGTACCCAGTTCTGTTCCATTCTGAGTCACTGTTCTGCAATTTGTACAGACCTATACAGAGTCCATCAGATACATGACCAGACACTTCTCTGCAAGTTGCAGACTTAACTGTCGTCGTTCTGATCCATAGTGACTGTGTGATGCTAACTTATTTTTACCTTGCAACTGGGATATAGGAACTGAACTCTTATCACCTGTCAGCTTAGTTGGAATGATAAACTGATAAACTCATAGACTAAAAATGCTTATGTGTCCTTCTCACTAATGAAGAGTGGGTGCATTACCTTTACAAAGTGTGTGGGGTTGGATTTTTCAACAAGATAGAAATCAAACAGCTGAATCTTGTAGATTGAGAGATGATCATGCATTAACAGGAGAAGCCCTGAGTAATTCTATTTAATTCCATTACCATGTTAAAGTGTTCTGTTCGTTGGGAAGGGAGAAATTCTTCCTTGATACATGAAACAAATGTGATGGTTGTCTTCACTGATGTAAATGGGCATATGCAAAACTTACCCATGTGCTGTCTCTGTATTTAAGTGGTAAATCAAATGTCACTAGATTTTGTGGGGTTTATTTTGTGGGGTTTATTTTGTGTGTCGTGCCCCCCACCCCCCCCC
>NW_010559704.1:10198-46702 GCF_000687285.1 Phaethon lepturus
CCCGATTTTTTTAAAGTCTTGATGGACCTTGTATTTTGGGTACTGTTTGAGGTTAGATATTTAATGAATTTTTTTATGTTAAAACTTACAAATGTGATGTTTTGATTCAACAGCATTCCACGCAACTCCTAATACTTATAAACGAAAGAATACAGAAACAGCATTAGATAATAAGCCTTGTGGACTGCACTGTTATCAACATCTGGTAAGAATTGCAGAAAACTAAGGATGGTATTTCAAAAAGCTCCTAATATAATTTTGGAACATGAGTATATGTATCAACATATACTTTGTTGTATCATAATTAAGTTGTTATTAATCAATTAAGTTATCAACATCTGGTAAGATAACTTCCTATATTAGAATTCACTAACATAGTGCTAGTGCTAGCTGTAGTATATCAAGCTACACTTAGTGTAAAGACATTCTGGATCTGTGCTAGTGCATGTATTTGTGGGCCACTTGCAGACAAGTATGTTATCTTCAGTTTGTGCAAAAGAAAAAGAGTTAACTTCAGTCATCAAATAAAAGTAAGTAGGAATAATTTTAGCTCCACTAGATATAGCCTGAGATATTTCTAGGGAAGAAAGATTATTACTTCCTAATAATGTGTTGCTGCTATTGGGTCCAATCAAGTTGAAGAACTGTGTCTTAACACACTTAGCTCTCTCATAAGTTGTATCACAACTAAAAATTAATAAAGTCTTTTTTAGTTGCTGAAGGTGGATTCTATCCAGTATTTGTGCTCTTAAGAAACAACAGGATGGAAATGAATAAGGGGAAATCCTTAGTAATACAATTTCAAATCTCTCTCATACTTTCCCTAAATTTTTTAGTATGAGCAACCATGTAATTTTCCAATCTAAAAACTTGTTACACATTGCCATACCCCTTTCCACTAGAAAACAAATTACCAGTGATTGTATTTTAAAAAATACAGAATGCATGTTGTTTAAGTGCCATGTGCAACAAGAATTCTTGTATTTTGCAGGGTATTCTCTATGGGAAAGTCTCATTTTTTTTTTTCTGTCATCTAGGAAAATAGAAATTTACTACTGAATTATTTTTTACTTGGCAGCCAAAACGAAAGTGGAACTGAAATACTGACATAAGTAGTTTGTGAATGTAGATTTTTTTTTTTTCCATGATAGCATCAAAAGTATTTATGTTCATGGTTAGCATACATTTAACTGGAATTTGTGGGTGTGTGATTAATTTGTAGAATAATGCAAAGTTATATAATATGCAAGCAGAAACTCTCCCAATGCAAGTAGAATGTGTTCTCCCCGATCCCTGACACAGGTGAAAACACTTTTTAATTATTTCACTTTGTGAAAATTGTAATGTTTTTTGTTTAGGAAGGTGCAAAGGAGTTTGCAGCTGCCTTGACAGCTGAGCGTATAAAGACACCACCAAAGCGCCCAGGTGGCCGCCGAAGGGGAAGACTTCCAAACACCAGCAGACCCAGCACACCAACAATAAATGTACTGGAATCAAAAGACACAGATAGTGATAGAGAAGCTGGAACTGAAACTGGAGGAGAAAACAATGATAAAGAAGAAGAGGAAAAGAAAGATGAAACATCCAGTTCCTCTGGTAAGGCTAGTCAGTGCTTCCTTATTCAATTATCTGCAGTGCTTCAGATGATGAAAAAAAAAAAAAAAAAGTTGAGCCATGTGATCCTAGAAACTGTATTTGGAATGTATGGAACTGAGTGAAAAGACAGAGTAATAATATGAGTTTAATGCAATAGAACCCTGTAAGAAAATTTCCAGATTTATGTATAGGGGTGAGATTGTGTAATTTCAATAACTACGGTTACCTAATTTTTAACTTCTTTAAGAGGTATGTGAAAAATGTGCTGTCACTTAGATTAGGAAACAACAACAAAAACCTGTGATATTTTTAACTACAGTTAATAATTTGAAAATTTTAAGGGCTCTAAAATTTTTGAAATATAGCCTTACATTGACTCATAGTCTCAATTATTTATTACAGAAGCAAATTCTAGATGTCAAACACCGATAAAGATGAAGCCAAATATTGAGCCCCCAGAGAATGTGGAATGGAGTGGTGCAGAAGCCTCAATGTTTAGAGTTCTTATTGGCACCTACTATGACAACTTCTGTGCAATTGCCAGACTGATTGGGACCAAAACATGCAGGCAGGTAAGAAGGGAACCTACTTAGTAAGAATGATAGTATTTTACTTTTAAAACTGGAGTATAGAAATACTAATATTGATTACTATAGAGAAAATTAATGAATTTTCTTGGTTTTCCCAAGAATGCTATCATCTAGAACACATGCCACAAATATATAAAAGTTAGTTTTAAAACTGTTTCTAAATTAAATTTATAGGAGGTTTAAATTAGACTATCTGTTCTTAAATGACAAAAATAATCAGCTTTAAATGTATTGAAAAGAGAGTATGACTGGATATAATCTGTAAGTTGTTGGTTGGAGGAAATCATACTAACTTAGAAAATGAGCAACTTTCTACTAGTGAGAGATTTATCGTGGATGTATTATGGTATCTCTTGTTAGGTGTATGAGTTTAGAGTAAAGGAATCTAGTATTATTGCTCCAGTCCCTGCTGAAGATGTTGATACTCCTCCCAGAAAGAAGAAAAGGAAACACAGGTAAATCTGTTACTAAATAACCTTAGCATAACAATAAATTGGAGATACAGGGGATCAGAATAGAAAGTATTTTGGAAGAAAAGTCATGCAACTCTTCTCCTTTTGCTTCCAAAAACAAAATGTGCAGCAATAAAATAAAATGGTGTTTTGATTTCAGACAAAAGTGTTATTGCACTGGCAAGTATAACCTTCCACTTCTCTTCCCCTCTCCCTTCTTTTTAACCTCTTTAACAGCCAGATTGTTGTTAGCAGATTCTTGTAGGTGTATTGCTTCAAGTAGTCAAACTAAGTTTAGGTTAGAAATACTCTACAGAACTTGTTATAACATTCAAGATACTGTGGTATAATTTTGTTTGCACCAATAAACATTAAATTTGCAAGTGTTATAATGGGATTCAATAATGATTATATGGTATTTTGTAAATTGAAACTCAGGGGTTTTTATGGTGAAGTGTATTTCTTTAAGATTCAGATGATCAGTAAGCAAAAATATTGTAGCAAACTAGTAGGATTGCCTTTTGTTCTTCTTTGAGAGACTATTCCTTTGTACCATCCAGTTTCATTATAAATTAGAACTTCAGCTAAAGAGCCAGGTTAACAAGCTAACTCGTTAACTTATTTAAGGTAAAGCTGCAATGAAGAACAAAATCAATTTTTTTGCTAGAGCCACAAAGACTACCTGAAACAATTTCTGTTGAAATTGTAAACTTGGTGGCTACTGTGTGTCAGTGAATTGCATTTTTCTTTGAGAATCCTGAGGTTTGAAAAATGCAACATTGCATCAACTATTTTTATTCCGAGGGATCATAGCATAAAAGGTTGGAAGGGACCTTTAAAGGGCATCTAGTCAAACCCCCCTACCATGAGCAGGGACATCTTCAACTAGATCAGGTTGCTCAGCACCCCATCCAACCTGACCTTGAATGTTGCCAGGGATAGGGCATTTACCACTTCTCTGGGCAACCAGTTTCCAGTGGTTTGCCACCCTCCTTGTGAAAAATTTGCCCTCTTTCAGCTTAAAACCATTACACCTTGTCCTACAGGCCCTGCTAAAAAGTCTGTCCCCATCGTTCTTGTAAGCCTCCTTTAAGTACTGGAAGGCTGCAATAAGGTCTCCCCGGAGCCTTCTCTTCTCCTGGCCGAACAATCCCAACTCTCTCAGCCTTCCCTCTTAGGAGAGGTGCTCCATCCCTCTGATCATTTTTGTGGCCCTCTTCTGGACCCTCTCCAACAGGTCCATGTCTTTCGTGTGCTGAGGGCTCCAGAGCTGGACACAATACTCCAGGTGGGGTCACTCACCAGAGCGGAGTAGAGAGGCAGAATCACCTTCCTCAGTCTGCTGGCCATGATGCTTTTGGTGTAGCCCAGGATATGGTTGGCCTTCTGGGCTGCAAGCGCACATTGCTGGTTCATGTCCAGCTTTTCATCTACCGGTGCCTCCAAGTCCTTCTCAGCAGGGCTACTCTCAATGCCTTCATCCCCTAGCCTGTACTGATAGTGGCCGGGGGATGCCCTGACGCAGGTGCAGGACCCTGCACTTGGCCTTGTTGAACCCCAGGAGGTTCACATGGGCACATTCCTTGAGCTTGTCCAGGTCACTCTGAATGGCATCCTGTCCCTCAGGCATGTCACCACTCAGCTTGGTGTCATATGCAAACCTGTTGAAGTTGCACCCACTGTCTGTGTCACTGATTAAGAACTTAGACAATACTGGTCCCAATACAGACCCCTGAGGGACACCACTCATCACTGATCCCCATCTGGACATGGAGCTGTTGACCACTTCCCTCTGGATGCGACCATCCAACCGATTCCTCATCCACCAAACAGTCCAGTCATCAAATCCATATCTCTCAAATTTAGAGAGGAGGATGCTGTGGGGGACCATGTCAAAGGCCTTTCAGAAGCATTGGTAGCTCTTTCCTTGTCCACTGATGGGATCGCTCTATCATAGAAGTCTACTAGATTGGTCAGGCAGGACTTGCCCTTGGTGAAGCCATGCTGGCTGTCTCAAATCACTTCCTTGTCCTCCATGTGCCTTAGCATAGCTTCTAGGAGGATCTCTTCCATGATCTTCTCAGGCACAGAGGTGAGGCTGACAGGTCGGTAGTTCCCAGGGCCCTCCTTGCTACCTTTTTTAAAAATGGGTGCAATGTTTCCCCTTTTTCTAGTCACCAGGGACTCCACCTGACTGCCATGACTTTTCAAATATCATGGAGAGTGGCTTGGCAACTACACAGCCAATTCCCTCAGGGCTCTGGGATACATGTCGTCAGGTCCCATGAATATGTATGTTCAGGTTCCTCATGTGGTCATGAACCTGATCTTCTCTTGCAAGTGGGAGGGACTTTGCTCCTCCAGTCCCTGTCTTGCAGTCCATCCACTGAAGAGGTATGGGAAGAGACACTGCCAGTGAAGACTGAGGCAGAGAGTCATGGAGTACCTCAGCCTTGTCCTCATCCATTGTTACCAGTCTGCCAGCCTTGTCCATCAAGGGGGCAAGAGGGGAATGCTTGCTTAGACCTTCCTTTCTGGCTGACATACCTATAGAACCCCTTCTTATTATTATTCTTTGCATCCCTTGCCACGTTCAGCTCCAGCTATGCCTAGGCCATCCCTATGTAACTTGAATCACAGCATCCTTGTACTCATCCCAGGATACCGGTCCCTGCTCCCACTGCCTGTGCATTTTCTCCTTGCCCTTTAGTTTGACCAGCAGGTCTTGACTTAGCCATGCTGGCCTCTTGCCTTCCTTTCCTGATTTCTTACACCTGAGGATTGAGAGCTCTTGTGCTCTATGGAAAGCATTCTTAAAGATCTGCCAGCTCTGTTCTGCTCCCTTGTCCCTGGAGGCAGTTTCCCCAGGGGGACCTATTGACTAACTCCTTAAAGAGCTGGAATTTTGCTTTCCTAAAATTTAGCATCCTGACTTTACTCTGTGCCTGCCCCATATCCCTCAGGACTGTGAACTCCACCAGTGCATGATCACTGCAGCCCAGGCTGCCTCTAGTTTTGATGTCACCAATTAGCTCACATGCGTTGGTGACCGACAGGTCCAGTATGGCATCCCCTCTGGTAGGGCTGTCTATTACCTCGCTTAGGAAGTTACGCTTCATGCACTCCAGGAGAGTCCTGGATTGCCTACAGCTTGCTGTGCTACTTTTCCAGCAGATGTTGGGGTGGTTGAAGTCCCCCAGCAGGACGGGAGCCTGTGAGCATGACGCTTCCTGTAGCTGGAGTAGGAAAGCTTCATCAATAGACTCCCCTTGATCGGGCGGCCTGTAATAGACACCAACCACAAGGTTCCCCTTGTTGCCTCGGTCCCTGATTCTTACCCATAAGCTTTCGACCTGCTTGTGGCTATTCTTCAGAGACAGATAAGAACATAAGGATAAGAACACAGGAGATAAGAAGCTGACTGAAAATTAGCACGAACATTTCTTTCTGCAAGCAGTAAGTACACTTTTTTCCATAAAACTTCCTATTTATCCCCTTAACTTTCCTTATTTTCCCCCAAGGTTGTTCTTCCAGTTCTCCCATTAATTCTTCTTGCTTCTTAAGTCTTAGCTTGTCTAAGTATATTGTTTCCAGGTTTAGTGACATTCCTGATACTGGCTCAAACATATTGTTGATGTGAAGTAGAATGTTTCTGCTTTGTAGCATAGAGGCAGCTGGTATGAGCTAAGAAAAGATTCAGTGAGCATCTGGAAGAGATTCTGTTCTCAGCAAAAACTATTGATTTAATGCTGTCACAGTTTTGAACTTTTTGTGTGTTTAGTGGGCTTGGCTGTTTAAATCTGGAGTTCTTAGCCATAATGCAAGTTTGGATTATGCAGTTGGGAATTAGCTGGTTTTCAGATTCCTGCAAATTGCTATAAAAATGGTGCAACTACACTAGAAAAGAGCAACTAAAAGAATCAAATGTATTTTGACGCTGAAATGGATTACCAGGTTGACATTGTTTTTGAGGAGTTTTGAGACCTTTTTTTGTTCACACCCCCCAATAAATAAAAGTACATACCATTATGTGGGGTTTCTTGATATTGTTTTGTTCTTATTCATTGCCAGTACAAAAACTTCTATGCTAGCAATTCAGTTTTACAATGCCTATTAATTCTTTTAACTCTCATTGAAGGAAGGAGGTAATTTTTTTTTTTTGATTTCACAGAATATGTGGCAGTCAAGCTGTCTCCATTCTCCTATGTGCAGTAGTTTTTCAAAAAAGGAAAACCTTTTAGTCCGCCTACATACTACTGTAATCTGAGCACTCTCCAAAGATGTTGCACAACTAGCAATTGGGGAAAACTATCTGGAAGTCGTTCTTTGTTTTGAGTTTACTCACTCCTGGAGTAAATTCAGGCCTAGAGCCAGGAAGCCCCTTTTGTCCTGTTTGCACTTTTCCATTGCACAGGACTTACTGGTCTGCAAGTTTTCCATGTGTACATGTGGTAGACAGCCTTCAAGCAAAAGCAGCATTCACCAAAGAGAAAACCAGCAGCAGAAGACTGCTTTTAATGGCCTCTTGTAACTGATTTCATAGCAGATCTTCTTGCAAGACTTTGCGTATTTCCCACGTGATCTTGGTGCCCATGTTAGGCAGACTGAGCAACTAGCTGGCCAGACTACACCCCTCTTGGATAGTAAAAGATATTCTCTCCCTCCTTCCAGTGTACTTTTTGTTAGATAGCCATAATAAGGCTGATCAATGAGAGGAGAAGACTTTTTATAAAAATTTTTTTTTGGAGACCCAGTACGCGTCAGAGCCTGTCCTATGTATCAGAGACTAACCTGGCAGTCTGTGAAAACTCTGCTTTGCTGGAGGAGTAAGTATTTTGTATAGAAGCCAACAGAAAAATCTGAACCAAGAAAGAATTCAGAAAAGTATGAGTGTATGCTAGAGGGAGAGTATTTATGCACTGTTCATTCTCTTATGTGTATGTTTTCTTCCATTGCTGGGAGCTGAATTGCATTTGCTTTAACTAATCAACACTCCTTCCTCTGAATTGGTAAGGATCTATTATTGATTGTAGGGCCATGTAATGATACTTCTTGATTATTTTTGTTTTCCTCCCCTCCCTCATCCCCTATTTGCATTGAGAGTTTACTTAGTGAACTTTATTTGGAAGTATTTTTTTTTCCCCATTTTCTCGTCTTTTTTTTTTTTCTTCCTCCTGTTCCTACATTCTGCTGGACTACTATTCACTGCGTATGTTTGAATAGCTGATGTGGTTCTGCCTAGACTTCAGGGTGCCTTTTTATAGGGATTTAAAGTCTTACTGTTATCAGGCAAAAGGTGCAGCTGCAGTATTGGCACAGATACTCTTATGTGTCACCCAGTTGGAAGGCTGAGTCTTAGAGTGGCAGGGAGGCTGTGGGTAAGTTATGATTTAGGAGACTGAAAAAGAGTTCTTTGAGTGGTGCCAGACAATCAAACACTGCAAAGACTTAACTACATATATTGACATAATTGGCATGTATTTTGAATTTTCAGTGCTATTTCAGGTAGCAGAGTATCCCTGCGCAGAGAAAGAAATACTAGTGTAGCTTCTTCCAAAAAATGTGTTTCTACTGCCTGATTAGCTGATACCAGTGCCTCCTAAAAACGCTGGCATAACCTGGTGGCTTGTTAGCAGAGAAGAACTATTTTTTACACCTTCTGTCATAATGCTTCTGAAAACACTTGTTTTCTAAGCTGGCTATCCTGCAGATGTCAGCAACCAGATGTACAAATCGTCCTGCTTGCTTAGAAATCTGCCACTCTGTTTCCGGTTGGCTTTTTTAATGAAGCTTTCAGTCCTGAATGCTTTCTCAACTTTCTGTCTTTTCCTTGCCTTTGCTTCCTGGTGCATGGGACCAGATCGTGTCTTTTCTTTCTGGTTGAGATAGCAGATTATAGGGCAGGTAGATAAATTAGTTCACCTCCACTATGGTACTCATTCAGGCTTCAGCTTTGTGCACTAATCAGGGGAACTTGGAATCCTTCCTGGCAGTTTTTGAAAGTTACAAGCCAATGAATATACTACTTGATTGTGCTAATCAAACCCCTGTCAAATTGGTCAGTGTTGGCAGCTTACTTCATGTTGTCTTTGGTCATTTCACAGAATTCATGCTCGCACTGTGCGTCTCCAGCTCCTTTCTTGGTAGGATCTCTTCTTCCTGTGACACCAGCCTCTGTGGCTAAGCTGATGCCTTTGCCATTGTGACTGCCATATTTAATTTTCTATCCATTTTGAGTTGTTAGTTTTAATGCTTTGTTGATGGTGGCAATTTTTGTTATATTCAGGTGACTTTGTCCATACAGTCTATACTTTCCCACAGAAACCAAAAAGTCTCAGGTGGCAACTAGTCAGCAAGTGGCATTTTACTTTTAAAGTATTAGGATAGTGCTTAGCTAAAAAAAAAAAAAAAAAAGGAAAAAAAAGGTTCATACTAATTGCTAATGAAATGGTGTTTTAAGAAGTCTATCCACAGAAGGCTTTTAAGGGTTTGCTATGCTAGTAGGCCGTTATTATCTTGGGCTGAGAGACAAGCTTCTGTGAAAGAATTTTTCAAAAATACAGTATATGTTGCATTTGCTGAATACCAGCCAGACAAAAAAAGAATAGTTTGATGTGCATTAGAGTAATTTAAGTCAAAATTGCACTCCTTTCAATTATATGGGAACTGTCATCTTATAAAGAGTCAATGTCTCATAATTCTTAAGTATATGTTGGTAGCCCTTTTTTTTTTTTTAATTAGAATGAGTCACTCTTAATAGGAATGTCATCTATTTATTTCTGTGCCCTGTAATGCTGATGGTCTTTGGTTTTGTTCACTCCCCTCAACCTCAGTTACTTGGACAAGTCTGCCTCTGTGGGTTTCTAACTTGTATGGGTTCCTTCAAATGCTTGTAAGTTGGCTGTGAGCACTTAAATGTTAAGTCTAACAGTAAAGCTTTGAAAAGGCAATTGCATAGAGAATCTTGTTTACCTAAAGCTGTTGTGTGTGGTCATGGGGTCAGCACACAATTTGGTTGAAGTAGAAATTGATATGCTTTTATGAAAGAAGTGGCAGCTAAAACGTCCTATTTAAGTAGTTACAGAGGAGATTTTTTTTCAGAGCACAAACTTCTGAGTGTTGCATTCACTGAAAGGGAGCATAGCCTTCTAAGTGTTCTGAGCTGGGGATTTTTGAGTTACAGGTGTTTACAAGTGTTTTGGACTGCTAAGTAAATCTGCGCAGAAAGTGAGGTTGCTAGGTACAGCTAGCAGTGTGTTAATTTGGCCAGGGAATGAGACTTCTCCCATATTCTCTCAATGTTGCTATATGACATACTAAGAAACTCAAAGAAGTATAAACTTTGAAAATCCTTAATCTAAAATTTTTTAAAAAAACACCACTTCTTGCAAAGGGATTGCTTAGCTAAGCTAACAAAGAGGACACAGAAGGAAAACTGTAAGGATGTAAGAGAAAGGTGTATAGAGTTTGAAGTAGAAGGGGCATAGTACCACCAGTCAGAATGAACTGGGGAAAAGTCTGTCCAACCAGAAGAAATAGTGAGGTCACGGCAGTGTGGCTGTGCCAGACAGATGTGATCTCCTGTTGTCATATACTTGGAGCTCAGCAGGTGAAGGGTAATACCTGGCTGTGTACCAGTGTGGTGCTGTGGCCAAGTTCTGTGAAGCAAATCATTAATAGACTTTCACTCCCCTCTTTAGACATAGCCATGCATATCTGCAATTCAGTGTTCTTCCTTCTGCTGCTGCTTCTGCCTGCTAGAAGCAGCTCCAGCAGCCTCCTCTTTGCAGGTTTTCCTTAAAGGCCCTCTGAAATCAAGCATCTCTCTAGCCTGGGCTGGGTGCAGGCTGCTTGTCTGTACAATCCTGGGACTAGACGAATGGCGTGGGGGGGGGAGGGAGCAGCTTGCAGAGCACTGATCTTGTCAGCTCCCGGAGACTGGGGCAGGGTGGTTCTGCTGCAACTGCTTCTGACTTGTGCATAGTTAGCAGATGTTCATGTTACCAGAAACGTTCCCATTTTAAGTCTTAATGGGTGCAAGATGCAGCTACCTTTCCCAGCCCACTGCAGGAGGAGTTCCTGTCAACCTTCTTGTGTTTGTTTTGTGTTTTTGCAGGTTGTGGGCTGCTCATTGCAGAAAGATACAGCTGAAAAAGGGTTAGCATCTTTCCATTCAATTTATGTCCTGAACTTTTAAGATCCTACTGCTTTTTTGGTTTTCTTTTTTTTGGGGGGTTTTGTTTTTGTTTTTGTTTTTAAATGTTAGGCCATTATATGCATTCCATGGGGAGCTAGAGATTATAGGGGGAATAAAAAGAAAAAAGTAAGCTCTCATAGATATTGTAGGGACAAAAGGTACTGTTTGGTTTTGGTAACTGGAAAAGCTCTGTGTAATTCAATAAAAAGGGAAGGAGGCTGAATTTACAATCTTTTCAGTATGGCCTCATTGAAGTACAGACAAAAATGGTATTAACAATAGGAGCTGTGGTAAAAAGCAGCATTTGCTTTTGTTTGGGTTTTTTTAAACAGCTTTTTTTAGAAATAGTTACCTGAAAATTTGTTGAGAGTGGTTGGGACTTCTAGCAACACAAATAATTGATCAATTTGTGTCTCCGTTTTGGTTGCTGATTGCTAACTTGAGCATTTTCACGAATACATGCAAACCCAACACAAGCTCAGGAGTATTGACAGCAAATATAATTTATATACCACTAAATTCTCCTAGCTGCTCTATAGGTAAAGCTCTGGACTTGTCCCTCTGGTTATCCCTGGATAGTCCCTCCTTGCCTGTAAAATGTTAGCATTGTCTGTATTGGAAAACTGACTTGGGAAAGCACAGTGGTGTAATAACCCAGTATTATTTTGCCAGTGTATCTGTTTGAAAGTTCACTGTTGCTCTGGAGTAAAAATTACTTTGGGTATTTGAGCAAATGTACCTTGCTGAATAGTATCAGTGTTACTCCAGAACATGTTCACACAAGAAATTATACCACTGTAGTTTCATTTTTCAGTTTTCCACAGTAAACCGTTTTCAGATCCGAATACTCGAAGCAGATGAGTAATGGGAAGAACGAAGTGCACTAGGAAGCAGACGAGTAATGGTGACAAACACCTAACTAGCTTTACAGTTCTGGTTTGGTGCCTTCTGGTGTGTTTTTTTTTTTTAACCCCACTGATCATAGGTTTAGGACTTTTGTTCATTTGGGGGGTTTTCTTAGTGAAATGACTAAAAGGGAATTTCTACTTCAAAGAGTCAAGGGAACTGCATATTGTTTGCACCTTTCAACTTTACAAAATGTTGCTATTTTTATTCAGATGGGTCATCGAATCATGTTTACAACTATCAGCCATGTGATCATCCACGTCAGCCTTGTGATAGCTCATGCCCATGTGTAATTGCTCAAAACTTCTGTGAGAAGTTTTGTCAGTGCAGCTCAGAATGTAAGTAAAACACTTAAAAGCTATCTATAAATTTCTTTCACTGCCCCAGCATCTAACTCCGTACTAGCAGGCAGTCTGTACTGCAGGCAGTGTTTGCATGAGCAAGCAGTTTGTGTCAAATGGTGTGAGAAGGGAGCACATGTTCAGTTTCATTTGGCCCTCTTAATTAGCCATTGAATCAAGTGGAAGGAATTGAGAAAGACTAAAGTAATGAATGTCTCTTACAGATGTCAGTGGCTATGGGTTTTTTTAATATTCTGATATGCTGTAATCTGCATAGTCTTAATTTTACCACGTACTTTTTTTCATACTTGCCCTTTTTGTTTTCCATATATTCTTTTGTAGGCCAAAACAGGTTTCCTGGATGTCGTTGCAAAGCACAATGCAACACTAAGCAGTGTCCATGTTACCTAGCTGTACGCGAATGTGATCCTGACCTCTGTTTAACATGTGGAGCGGCTGACCACTGGGATAGCAAAAATGTTTCTTGCAAGAACTGCAGCATTCAGAGAGGATCCAAAAAAGTATGTAGACAGTTATACAACTACATGCCTATTGCCTTGGTTTTGAGTGGTTTTTTTTTATTTTTATGCCAGAGAATGGAATTTCCTTGCCTTCATGCTGTCAAACAGGAAAAGAAAAACCAAAACAAAAAGGGAGGTAGCTGTGACTTATGTTAACTTGCTTATGTGCTGCTGTTAAGCTCTGTGTACATTTTTTCATGTACTAATTAGTGTTTTCTGTGTAACAATGAAGTAGACTATCTCCTTTTCCCCATTCAGGCTTCAATTGTAATTTGCAAATAGACCGTTGTTTTGAAGTGATAGCTCATCAGTCTCTCCCTAGATTGTCATAAGGAAGTTTGGCTCAGACATAGATGCTGGCTCTTTCTTTTTTCAGTTGTTATCCTAATGCACAAACTTGTATACAGTCTGCTGAAGATATCTCAAAAGCCTGTTCAGCTCTGATTGATTGATTGATTTATTTAACAAAGTTTATTTCTGCTCTGGAACATCTTCTGACAAACTAGTTCAGTCAAATATGGAGCTAATCAGTAGTGGCCCCCTGTCTGCAGATCTTTCTAGTTTGAATTCCTTAGTGTATATGTTTTTATGTAACAACTTCATTTCAGGGTTAAGCTGAATTTTTTATTGGTTTTCAAGTACTTCATGTGGTTTTTTTCACACACAACTTCTGATCCAGAAGCTGTAATTTCAGTGTGCATTTGATAATTAGAAGAATCTGTGTATGTCCTCTCTCCTGGAACCCCAGCATAAGTTTCATTAAGTGATACAATTAAAAACAAAACAACAACAAAAAACCAAACCAAACTAAAAACAAATCCAAGCCAGGCATGTCAAAACTTTCTGGGTTTTTTCTCCCACAGCACTTGCTATTGGCACCATCAGATGTAGCAGGCTGGGGAATTTTCATCAAAGATCCTGTACAGAAGAATGAGTTCATCTCTGAATACTGTGGTGAGGTAAGGAAAGAGAACACTGATTATGTATGAGCTTAATTGGTGAAGTTGTGTGTTGGCTAGGGATGAAGAGATTGGTATCATGTTTAGGCAGAGAGATGTGATTGACTAAGTACAGAGCTACTGCTTTCAGAGGCTCCAAACCAAGGTGGCTGAAATGTCACCAAAAACTTGATGTAGGTTCTTGTGAGAATGAGGGGCTGGAGTGTCATTTCTATATTAGATGTAATTTCAATTCAGATATGCCTGGAATTTGGTGCAAAATCATTTAGTATAGTACTAAAATTCAGTAGGCGCTTTCACTAAATTATCTTCTATAGTAATAAGAAAACCCTGAATCAGGTATGCAGTCTTGATTTTAAGATGAAAAGCAGTTCTTGCTTTCCTTCTGCTCTGAAAGAACTTACTTACGCGAAGAGCAAACCATGGTGGTTTGACAAGTGCAGAATGCTTGTTGAAAACAGTACTTCGTTTGGGAATTTTTTCAGTCCCAGCGAATAAAACAACCCACCTTTCTTTCAGATGTCTGGGGTTTTTGATCTTAAGCTGCTACAGTTACAAAAGGGGAGAGGTGGTTTCTCTTAAAATTACTGTTTCTTTCAGATTATTTCTCAGGATGAGGCAGACAGAAGAGGAAAAGTGTATGACAAATATATGTGCAGCTTTCTGTTTAACTTGAATAATGGTATGTATGTACTAGTCACAACCCTTGCAGCATATACAAAATATGTATGCTTACCATTTTGTTCAGCCCCGTTCTTTTGCAGGCAGCAGATAACATCGTGAATTTTTTTCTTCTGCACATCTTTTCCTATAAATGTTTAGATTCCTACTATTGATAGGTAATCCTTTTTTTTTTTCCTAAACGCTAGCCAACTAGTTAGTAGCAATGGAGCCTACTACACAAGCCAAATATACAAGATGAGTTGAGTAGAATTTCATGGAGTAAAATTACATGCAAGCATTAGTAACATAGTCTGAAGAATTTAAACGGCTTGATAAGTATTGTCTGAAATAATTTTACTGTGACTTAAATTAGCAGTAAGTTATGATGGTAATTTTTTGTTGGGGGGAAAAAAAGCGACACACAGACAATGTGGCTACTGCTACATTGAAAACTACAGACTGCACTGTGTCAAGTCTGAATTACTAAAAACTATTGGGCGGGGGGCGGGGGGGGAAGTTGCTTTATGTCAATGTTGACTTTGCATATTAAAGGAGCTTATCCCTGTGGAATAATGTAGAGAAGCTTCAAATGAGAAGCTAAGGTAGTGCAACTGTGGCAGGAAAAAAACTGAATACAGTGGGGGGCAGCCGGAATATTTTGTGTCTTGCAGAACAGTAAAGTTATCGTAGGATAATGTCCCAGCTTTTCCATGTGGGAAGCTGAGCAGTTACCTTTTCCAGCTGCTAAAATCCAAGCACACTAGGTGTTAAACAGAAAAATTTGTTTGTAGGTGACCTATCCATCATTTGTGGGTTTTGTTTTTCCCCCGCATAGATTTTGTGGTTGATGCAACACGCAAGGGCAACAAAATTAGATTTGCAAACCATTCAGTAAATCCCAACTGCTATGCAAAAGGTAAGTTTTAAACTAACTTACTTGCTTTCAGCAATGTGTGAAATGTTGTGGGATACTTATTTGAATACACATTTTATCAGTATTTGTGTTTAACATCAGTTTAAATTTCTTTTTTAAACAGTTATGATGGTTAATGGTGATCACAGAATAGGAATATTTGCTAAAAGAGCTATTCAGACTGGTGAAGAACTGTTCTTTGACTACAGGTTGGTAGATGGATTTTGTTATTTCTTCCTGTCATAGACTGGATTAGCTTTCAGTATTTCTGCCCAGCTCATAATTAATGTGCCTGCCTCCTTACAACCTCAGGTCTCAGAAGCTGAGAAGCAGTCCCCTTTGTGTTTTGTTTTCTTAAGCTAGACACCAGAGCAAGACTGACTTGAGCAAAGCAGCTGGTTAAGAACCTTGCAAACTTGGAACACCAGCTTGTATAGACAAAAGCTTAGTGACAGAGAGGGACAAACCTGCACAACTTCTCTAGGCAGACCTGCATATTAAACTTTATCTGGTAGGGTTCCCTAGGAAACAGTATGTTGCTCTCATCATTCAGAAATGGGCAAGTAGTATTCTGGTGCTATTATAGAGAGGTGCTTGCTAGGATTGTGTTCATACTTTCATCTAAACTCGTATCAATTGAAGAAAACTAAGTAGTCCAGTGACAATACTGTATGAGTGAGCCAGTCAACCATGAGAAATGCAGTTGCTTTCTGCTAGCTAAAATGAACTTAGCATTGTGAGATTCAAGTTGAAAGTATGGAATTGTAGCATTTTGTTTCCTCTTGGTCATACTCCTCTAAAAGCAGTTTCTTGAGTGGTCAGCATTGTTCTGCAAATACACACAAAGAATAAAGCCCCCAGCTGGTGAGGAAACCATGGAAAATCTAAGTATGAGAGGATTCCAGGCTGCAGTGCTGTGCTGTTACATTAGAACAAAGCTGAAATGTTCAGTGTTACTGGTTTTTATTTTTTTTTTTATTTTATTTCAGATATAGCCAAGCTGATGCCCTTAAGTATGTGGGCATTGAAAGAGAAATGGAAATCCCTTGACACCAGCTACCTCTTCTTTTAAACAAACAGCTGCCTTATCTTCAGGAATTTCTAGTACTGTGGGCAATTTTAGAAAAATAAAAATGATGCAATTTGAAATTCTGTATTTGCAAAGTACTGTAACAGTAATTTATAGTAACAAATTTAAAAAAATAACTTTTTATTGCCTTCTCACCAGCTGCAAAGTGTTTTGTACCTATGAACTTTTGCAATAATGTGGTGTGGTACATTTTTCAACCTTGAATAAAGGATACTTGAACTTCTTCATTTTTACTGGAACAGAGTTGGAATTTTTGTGTCAGACAGTTGAGGAAGCAATGTGAATACTTACTTTAAACTTCTGAGCAAAGGCAGGTCTACAGTTGTCTACTTCTTTTAAATGTAATCTGAAGTAATAGATTAATGTGAAGATGTGAACAGTGGAGGAGCCCGATTGTGGGAACTTTAGCCTATGTAAACTTCAGCCTAAGTAAAATAGTCACGGTCCTGCAGTTTTCATGCACCCTTGACTTGAAGCTACATTGCCAGCTGCAGTTTAGAAACTCCTACAGTTGCTGCTATAGCTAACCTCTTGTCACACCATCAACTGCACTTAATTTTTTTCTAAGTTTTTCCTCTACTTTTGCTTGGTCCCATCAAGGGTCAGCAGTAGATGCATTTAATGGGAGGGGGAAAAGGGTGTTGTGTGTGTGTGTGTCCCCTGCCCTGCCCCAAATTAGAACAGCTCTGATTTCTGGCACAAACCCTACTTTCAAGACAAATTTGTGGTACAAGGTTTGCTTCTATCTGCCTATTTAGCTTAATGGCAACTCACCTGCCCAAGCAGGTACCATGAATCTTTCCCCTTATTTCCACACTGAGTGAACAAACACTGAGGACACACTTGCATCATTTGATAAGGGAACTGGCAGTGTTACTCCCATAAACTGGAACCCTCAACTGTGGCATCTCTGAAAAAGCAAACTGAATAATGAATGCAGCAGTTGTTACACATACATGTCTCTTCTGCATTGCTTGTTTATCTGGCACAGTTAAAGTTATCTCTTATAAAAAAAATTTAGTATGTATGTTTTTATTCAAAATTGTTTAGATTGTGGCTAGTGGTCTGTTTGGGTCTTGTACCAATGTTTACATTACTACCACATGTTTATTTCTGATTTGCCAGCTGTGCTCTAGTCAAAACAGCTGGGGTGGGAGGGCAGGCACAGGGACACACTACTGCAAAACTGATTTCAGGAAATCCTGTCAGTAATGACAGTGTGTATTCTAACTCACTGGTCCTTTTCAGGAAGAGCCAAAGCAGCACTGCCTGCTTCTGTACTTGAGAGTGTATCAGTCAGATGCCATCTTGCTCTGTGGTGGCCTGAGTAAGAACTAAGAATTCATACCCCACATCTTACTGCTCAGGGTGGTGGTGGGACAGTGGGGGAGAAGTCCAAAGGTCAAAACTTATTTTCTCCCTGCTTAGGTAAAGCATGGCTCTTGTCTGAAGCTGGATCAACAGCAAATGGGTTTTAAAAATACAGCTCTGCAATAGACAGCAGACAAAGTATACAAAACAATGCTCCTTTAACCAGCAATAGGTTAAGGCTAGGCCTTGAGAGGCAACTCAGAGGCACATATGATCATCATTGAGCCTGCTTCTCTGTCACTGTACCACTCTTTCTTACATCCTGCTACAAAAATCTACTAACACTAAACTGTCTACTAGAAGGGTTTACAAAAACAAAACAGCATCTAAAAAAAAAAAGCCAGCACAGAAAGCATCAGAAGCTCCATTTTCTAAATTGCAAAAAGCAATCTGAAGGTGCTCCTACTATGTATCCTGGCAGTCTTTAGTGCAATTACATTTCTTCCAGAATAGGAATAGCAAGCATGCAAAGCTTCAAGTGTGCGTAAGACTTTTCCCCCATTTTCCAAACCAGTTTGGATCAATCTAATACTGCTGTATAATTCAAGCTAGGAGTATTTTATTTTATTTTAAACCCAGCCATTTTTGTAAGTCAGTCAAAGCTCAATTGTAGCCACAAAAAAATTAGTTTCCCTCAGAGAAAGAGTATCAGCACAAAACCTGGCTCCCTTTTCTTCATGCCAGAACAAAGACTGATCAAATCACAAATTCTCAGGAGAAAAAATGGTTTGGTTGTAAAAGTTAGGTTCTTTTCATTATCAAGAACACAAAATACAAATTAACAAAACTGTGAGGATGGTAGCATTTTGCTTGTAGCATGTGGAAGTATTAACTCATTACACATGTATATAATGAACACAAAACATTGCGAGAAGAATGGAATGGAGCCTGGTAAATCAATATAGATATAGTATATTTTCATTCCCATCACTGGTTGCATTTAATGGGAATGAATCTTTTTGAACACAATTTTCTGTTCTAGTCAAAGAAATGGGCAGCCTAAACCTTATTTATTCAGGGTAGCATTTAGGCAAGTGTGATGCATTTAATAGCATACTGAACAATATTAGAAACAGCTCCAATTTCAGATGACAAAGTATTGCCACATATATTTTAAGTATTTTCTATTCTGCATATCTTGTGCAATCATCACAACTTTCATTTCTGTTCGAAGTGCAGACATTTCCTCTAAAGTAACATGCACATTTGATAATAGATGACAATTACTTTCTTCAGAGAACAAAATGTGCTTTAAATCACCAGAAAACAGGGAAGAGGAAAAGCAAAACAAATTTCTATAGCTTTCATAACCATTATACCTTTTATTTACATATAGAAAGATAAGTCATGAAACTTAAAACAATAAAACCAAATGCAACTTGTACAGAAATCTTTTAATTTTTTTTTATTTATCACACATTAAAAAATGAAACACACTATACAAATGGTTTTTCATAGCAGATTACACATGGGTCTGTTCAGACGACTTGCTCTCAAAGTGCTGCCAACATTTGCAAGTGCTGCCTGTGATGGCAGCTGTTTATCATATAGCCAATGTATTGATTTAAATGCAGTAGCATGCAACCCTTAAAGGAGACGGGTTTGATTTCTTTCTGTTCTTAAATTAGGTTAAATGGCATTTGTGTCCATATTTACATACTTGAAATGTATCAATCCTGAGCAGTTCTGATGTAAATCTGAGACTGGCTGATGGGAGTCCTGGTCTCAATTATTAAAAAGGGAGGTCCAAATGGCAGCAGGGTGGCTGCTATGAAGTTCCGTTGCTTTCATTCTTTCCATCACATACATATTTGCTGAGTGTCACACAGTCAAGTAATTGCTAATAAAAATGTTAAGCCAAGTAACTGTAGGTGTCCTTCTCACCATCTACGCGTTCCAAGTACTCCTTCTCAATCAGAATGTCAATGCATTTCTGTGGGAGAAACAAACATAAAAGTTGTGTGACACTGGCAGAAAAGCCCTCTTTGTGGTTGCTACAAACTTTGCCATGGTTTGTGCCCTTTGTGTACTCCTGTTCTCTACTTGGCATGAAATTCAATGGCCAAAATTGTTCAATTTGCTCTCCTGTTTCTGACTACATCGAAGTAGAGGATGTTACTAAACTGAATTACACTTACTTGATGCCATACCAGGGTAGTGACTGGGAGATCAACTGATCATCAGTATGCTGAGCAACTTCATAGTAAAACAGAAAATAAAGAGTTAAGCCAAGATGCAGAGTGCTTACTGTAATGTCACTAAAGACAGCAGTTGCAGTAACTAGCTGCACGACTTAACTGGGTGCATCTCTTTCAGCATTGGTGCCAGTTTATGCAACTGTTCTCCACTGCCTGTTGTTTGCCCCACTACCCCATGGTTGTGGATGTAAAAACCATTGGTGGGACCACTAAAGAAACTGATGACAACAAACAAATATAACACCCCCCCCCTCCCCAACATTTTTATTCTAGAAAAGATCAGGAAACTCTTCTGTTGAGGTGGCCCACAAACAGTGGTCCTCCTACAACAGGGAAAGCAGGAACAAGAGCTAAGCCTGGAGCAGAGGCTACTGTAGGCGGGCACTGATGTGAAAAGATGAAATCAAGCTACTATTTTACCACTGTGGACAACATGAAACATGCATATTACCGTAAAAGAAATACAGTATTTCTGGTTAAAATATTTCGTACTTATTTACAACTCCAAAAATCTGTCCTTACCCATCCCATCTCCTTAGCTTCCCTTTTAAATTCAGAAGCATGTATTTTGTCTATATATATCCTCCTCACCTCCTGGAACACAGGTTCAGAGATGCAGTTCTCACATACCTTAATTACTGGAACTCGTGGCTTGAACCTTGACGACAGCTGTGTTAGCACTTCTCCAAGCAGTTGCTGGTGCTTTAGAACCTTCCTCATTTTCATGATTCTCACAATAGCCGCCTGCACAGCAAGGTCAGAAAGGTGTGCTTAGGAGCCAACTACTTGTCCTTCTGGATAAAGCCATTTTATTTCCCTAGCAGATCATGTCTGCTAGCACAGAAGCATCATCACAGCAAACTTGAGTACCAGATGGAGAGAAGCATGCCTACAAATGTCAACTACTCATGCAGACTTTAAGAACTCAGATTCTATGTAGCATACAGTCATCAAAAGTGGTTTTGACACATGAATTTTAAGAACTACCCTGCTTATGGTCAGTGGTCAGTCATAACAACAGTACCAGCTGGTACCAAGAGCAACATAAAACTACTTATATAATAGAAAGACTTCTTTATATATTTGACCTTAGTGTGACGCTCTCTTAGTAGTATATTTGTATCTCCTTCCCCTGCCCCCTTTGCTTCTCAAGTGGATTCCAAATGAACAGATAGAAAAACACTGTTAATTTCACACTACCTAGGTATTACTATTTTTCACCAAGGACAGAGCTCTGGTGAGTGTGTGCATCTGTGGAACCCATCAACATGTTGTTAGAACAAATGTTCTAGAACAGTGACCTATCTACCTTTCTACATTTTCTATTACAGACTCATATCGCCTTTAAGAGTATTGTAAATTCATTTTTAGCTTTACCACAGTGTGCTGCAATGGCATGTCTTTTAATAAAAATGAAGAAAACCCCACAGTAACCTTCATTAAAGGATTACAAAGCTGTAATTCTGAGTTCGTAGCATGGCAGCATTCTGCAATACAAGTCACCTGAATCAGTAGTTTCCTATCTTCCTCTATATTTTTGTGTGTAGTTTCTTGCTCTTGCTTCTGTTCAGTCTTCATTGGCACATTGATGTTGACCCTTAATTTTTTGCTGTAAAGAAAACCAAAAGTTAATAGAACAACTACCCTGTTTAAAAACCAATGAAACAAACCAACCCCCTCATCTCAAACCCTGAACAAAACCCAACTCCAAAATAAAAGCCACACCACCACAATTACTTTACAGCAAAGGGGGACTTTGGCACTTCTGAAAATTTTAGACAAGCTTTTCCAAGTTTAAAAAAAATAAATAAAACAAAAAACCCCCCTCAATTAACCAAAAAAACCAAAATACTTTTTTGGCGGTTGTGTATTTCCTGACTTACGCAATCCAACCTAGTGATCTGTTAGGTCAAATTAGCGCTTTGTTTTCAAATTAGCGCTTTCAGTTTTAAAACTGAATTCTGCCTTTCTTTTACACGCTCTCCAGTGTCCATGGTTGCGCTACTGTGAGCCCACTACCACACGTGACTGCTTTCAAGACTTGATGCTGTGTCACAAGTGGGGAAGGAACCTCAGAACCAGGGAACATGGGGCAGTGCTCAGCCTGCTGGCTGCACTGGGAAATACTGCAGTGGAGAGGGGATCTGTTATTTATTTAGCACAGTCTTGTGCATCATAAACTGGGAACCAGCAAACCGCACAGTGCAGCAATGCTGAGCTGTTTCCATCACTGCATTAACATAACTGACCATGAATTCTCAAACCTTTCATTATTGGTCAAGGAGGGAACAAAGCAGATAAAGAGTGAGGTACAAGTAAAGTTTTAAAATGTTTCTTTCACTTGAGATCTTATCTTCAGGAAGTACTGAATCCACACTGAATTTTTGTGTGTGTGTGTGTGTGTGTGTGTGTGTGTGTGTGTGTGTCTATGCTCTGGTAAGCATGATAAGTCACCACAGTACTATGAACACCTTAAAATATACAATTGTTAAAAGCAATGCTGGTTAAAGTAAGTAGTAAAAACTACTGAAAATCATGTTTATTAACTTTTCAAATCACTGTACACTCTGAAGTTCTAAAGTGAGCCTGCTGATCTTCTCATGTTGTCTCTAGTGGATCAATATTTAAGACTTTGACCTTTGCTAGTCACTGTACGCTACTGTAACCTTATAAAACATAGTGTAATTTCCTGAGTGCATGCATGTCATGCATCCTGGTAAAAACCAGCACAATTTCTTACCAGAAATAAATTATACCAGAATTAGACGAGAATCAAGGAACAAAAAAGAGGTATGAAAATATATTCAGGCCTTGACTTGATAGACCTTATGACAAAGTCAAAGTCAGATAGCTGAAGTCTTCTGTATCCCCCATACCAGCTAACTCTCTCCTTTAAAGCTACTATGTTGGATCTGTACTTGAATTGGCACTTGAACCCTGGAGCTTTCATCCCAGGTCTATTAGGTTTTACCCAAATTTTGAAAGCAGAGGAGGAGGATGCTACACAAGTGATGTATGCTGCAGAGGTTTTTCCTTACTTTTTATAACCAAGATACAGTTTTATTAAGGTATCTGGTTTTAACTCCACTTCATCAACATTTGCATTTTCATCTTCCAAAACCTGCAAGACATAGAATAAGTAAGTAAATATATATTCATTAATACATTTCGCTGAATGTTAACCAGGTCATAAAAAAGCAAGAGTACTTACAAGCAATTTTGATTTCAACAGTATCTGTAGAACTTGTGCCAAGATATCCTAAAAAATTACAGAAAATAATATTATCAGCACAGACAGCACGTTTCCTAGCTTAAAATACTTCAACAGGAATACACAGATTTAGACTAAGAACTAAGAGAATGCAGAACACTGCAAAATAAATGAGGGAAAAAAAGTAGTAAAAACATAGTTCACAGAAATAGAATGTAATAAGGCCCTTTTTGGGTGCTAGGACATACTTGCCTTGCGGTCAGTCAAATAACATCAGACTTTTTAGAAAGACTAATTCCAAACAACAGATCTTTGCACTTACTGTTTTAGGAGCTGTTTTGCAAGCAGATTTATAACAGTAAGAGATCTTTTTTTTTCCTAAACCATGCAAATATAAATACAATGGCAGGCTTAAGCCTTAGAAAGCAAGCATCTTCTGCTTTCTGATTAACATATTTTTTCTCTTCTTGCTTCTTCTGTTCGGTTTACTGCCCCTGGTCAGTCACCCAGATGGCTACACTACTGTCAAAATTCTGTGCAGGCCTGCAAAAGCTGCTATTTTACCACAGTGGAAGTCTTCTCATCGTGCAGTTAGTTCTCAGCTGTGTATAGAGTTTTATTCTGGTCCAACCATAATTTGGCCAAAATACTTGTTTTGCATATAAATAAATATCTCTCTCTGTCTCTCTGCAAACAAGCATCTATAATAAATGGCAACCCCATAAAACTTCAAAGTTTGCTGTAAACCATCAGCAGCAGTAACCTTCTGGATATGTATTTCTGAAAGTAAAGATCTCATTGGCTAAGAATTGCCTAACTTTTCTGAAGACTTGAATCAAACCTACTAGTAAAGGACACAGAGGCCAAATAAACTGGGGGCCATAAAGTCTACTTGGAAAGAAAAGGGAACCTTTTCCACAAGAGAGTGATGTTGTCTTTTAATATTAAAATGTATGTAGCAAAACACTGAAAACTTACTACCAGAGCTCAGAAGCAAGCTAGACAATTCACTCCCGTCATGAACAACAGTATACACACGCTAATATTCATCAGAAGACTAGGCAGTTATGATTACAGGAAAGTAATACAGGAAAGTAAGTTGACCAAGATTAGAGCACATCTGCCTCCTTCAGGACAGAAGCTGACTCTGGCTTCAAGCATGTCTAATCCCAATTTCTTACAACAGCAGGAAGAATGCTGAACACCAAAAGACTTGTTCACAAGAATGTGGTAAAATGTGCAAAGTCACTACCATTTTTATTTGAGTACTGTCTGTCAGCTGCTGCACAGTATAGGCATCTTCTGTGTTGTACTGCAGTAAAATCGCCATCTGGAATGTAGATGCCTAACAGATCCAAAAAAAGAGAATGAAGGAGGGAGGGGGGAAATCAGAAAACGAGAATAAACAAACATACTTTCTGAATTTGAATAGCCTGAAATTCACCAGTTAAACACATATACTGGAATACAACCCTCCCAGCTCCAGCAGAATTAATGAAATCAAGTTTATAAAGGTATCAGTGGCTTATTCACTTCTACCAGCACAGGGTTAACATGTGTTGATGATGTTTTCAAAGCCTAAGATTATCTTGTTTCTTCTCACTGTTGTGAATTCCTCTCCTCTCCTTTTTCAGAGAAAGCAGACACGGAAGTATAAGCAGCATGAGATCTTATGCAAAGAGGCTGCAGTTGTCTAACAACGCAGTTCAACACCTGTTTAATCCACAAGTAATATATTCCCTTTTCTAAGTCAATTTTCTATTAAACATAGTTCTTAAGTATCATTATAGTAAATAAATCAAATATATAATAAAGGATCTATTAATAATAACACCAACAACCATCTGAGGAGGGGTACCACTTAAGTTCACTTCAGTAATACACAGACATGTCGCCATCAGAGCTTGCATCTGGGCTTTGCTTTAAAGACAGTAGCATTATTCACAGGAATAAAGCTAATGAATGCACATGAGCATCATAAATAGTAGCTAAACATCTATGTGTGTGTATACATACAAACGTACACCCCCCACCCCAGTTAAGGAACTGCATGATTTAAAATACTAAACTGTGATACATCATTACATACTACTGATGAATATTTTGACATACAGATAAAATACAGCTCAATTCACTCTATTATCTATTAAAATTGGTTTGTGTGCAGGCACAGGTATTCATATCAACTCCATTTCTTCAACATCTACACACTTCATCATTATCACACATTTATCTGCACAATGGTCCTTTAAAGTAAAGAAAAGCAATTATCTCCAAATGAGGAGTACAGAGGCTGAGCAGCTCATCCACGTAACATAAGAGCAGTGGACCGGAGCGTGAACGCATGTCTTTCAAATGATCACCTGCATCCAGTCGTCTGGATGCAACCATCGCCAAGTGTTTCTATTGCTATGTTGTTATCCTTACCTGTAATGTGTATCTATTTTTGAAACAGTTGGTAACCAGTTCCCCTTTGGACAGCTGATACAACCATGTTAATTTTCTTCCACTATGACGACTGGCATAAAATGCAGTAAATCTCTGATAGCTCCGTTCTAACTGTATAAAAACAACAACAATAAATAAATAATATTATTTACCGTTATTTATCATTACTAGAACATGCTCTGGAACCAACAAAGGAGAATCAAATCTCTTCACCCTTAACTGCCATGTTGTCTGAATAAGACAAACAGAAATCCAAATTATTCAAGTTCTTCAAACTGGGTGAAAATTTCCCCTTGCTGTAAGTTTCCCCTTTAAAGTGTCATTAACAATACAAAACTAAACAAGCATTTAAAGTACTATTCTTTTATGATACTTTAAGCAAGGCTAGAAAGGTGATTTTTTTTTAATCACCTTCATCCTCCAGGTAGTAGCAGTTACTTATTTCTTATGTCAAGTATTCACATCTTGTCTATTCTGGATAAGCACTCAACAGAAAACTAATCATAGTATCTAAAGATTTTACTGGACAAAGCCAAAGAAACAGCAAAAAAAAGTTTCTTAAATAAAAGTATACACAGAAAAATATGCTAACAATGATTTGCTTCAGTTATTGTTGAATGTTTTCAAGCAAGATTCATTAACCAGGGTCTTTCCACAGGAGAAAACAGTTATGTATTCACAGAGTTCCCTCCCACTACCTTACTTATCTCCTCCGGGAGATAAGTTCCAAATGTTCCAAACATCCTCCAGCCAAATAGGCATACACCACAGAGACACTTCCAGTCCTGTCTGACACACAACAAAACCAGAGACACCAGCCTTATAAAACAAATTTCTCACATGATCACTCCATGTTTGGATGAACCAAGTGCAAGTGCCTCACCTCAGATGGCAGAGCAAATGTGCAGGACTGCTGGAACGGCCACGAGCCGGAACTCAGCACCTGGATGCTGAAATCCACTGGAAGAGAGGTGAAGAGGCTGCACTGCATTATCTCCCTTGCTCCCACCCCTCTTCAACTAACATGATGAAAAACCATTAAGCAACATTTTTTTTATTCAGACTATAAAACAAAGGAATGCATGTAAGATGTTGCCATAGTTGGAGAGCTTTAGATTTACTGTGACAGTCACTCGATTTTCTCTCATTTGTAGAAGTTATTACCCTGTTTCCATCCCCACAACGGATTTATCTTTTAACATGCAAGTGTAAAAATTGTCAGCATTCGTTTTTATGTGTAACTAAAATTCCTCACTCCACAGTACACAACTGCAAGGAAAAACATTTCACATTTATACTTGGAAGGCATTTTGGGCAAGTGAGTAAGAAAAATACAACAACTAAGTAAAATTTAGGCCTGACAATACACAACTCTAAATGTAATCCCAAAAGTAATTACCATTTCTTTAAAGAATTTGTTTCAATGTGCTTCAATTAAAAAAATGTTTCTTTATATAAAAAAAGTGACAGGGCTGTCTAGCAACCTAAAACATAGTATCCTTTTTCCTTAATACTTTTACACAAGTAAAACCATGTTGTGCTCAAAATCAGAACCATTTAAAGAAAATCATCTTTCCAAGTGAGAAAAAAAACCTCAGACAAGACAGGATTCAACTTAATTTAATTACATACCTAAGCACGAGCTGCAAGATCAGGAGGAGGTTACCCGTAATGGAAGATATAAAGTGCTATTAAGAAGACAGAGCACAGATCTAAAAGACTAATTAAAAAATCCTAGTCATCTTGGCCAAAATAATACTATTTCTAACTTCTGGGGGTATGATGTCTAAGTCAAATATTCCCCTCACATAGTTAGCTCTGTAGAAATAAGAAGCAGCTAAACTACTCAGCAATAACTTAGATAAATGTATTACTTACAATCTAATGGTTCTGAATTGGTCAGGTGCTTTTTAAATTGCTCATTCAAGTCCTTGCTTACACCAATATCTTGGAACATCCGCTGCAGCTTGGAGGTATACTCAAAACCACAAGCTTGCTGTATTTTAAAAGCACAGATATGTCAGCAAGACACATTTTTGACATTGGAGAATGAGAACAACAAAGTACTGGAGCCTATTTTCTTAAAAGATGATGTACAAAGGTCTGTGTTTCCCTCACAATACTGATCCCAACTAGACACGCTCTTTGACATCAAAAACAGAAGAAAACTTTGTTTAAAAAGGAAGTGAAACACACTATGAAACAGACTATTAAAAGAGTATTAGATCATATCATGCTTGACCTTGAATGAACAAGGGTTAATGAAATTAAGCAACTTTTCAGTAGTCACTCCCTTGGATAATTATATCCACGTCATTCATTTAGATAAGAATAATTAAGCTTAAGTCCATAGGACAGATATGCACTACAAGCTCCTAGGAGGTAAAAAAAAAAAAAGAGAGAGAAAAAAAACTAGGTTGTGTATTTTTCTACTGTACATAAAATAATGAAATGAAAGGACATACATCGATGCTTTCCAAGGCAGCCTGAAGACCTGCAATATGGTAGATCACAGGGCAGTCGTGGAATACTCACTTTTAGTTTAGAGATCATGCTCGCCTCAGCATCATCACTAGCACTGTTCTGATGTACAAGTCTTTTTGCCAGCATTTTAGCATAGAATTTTTGAAACACATCTTTATCTTCAATGTACTTGAAGACAACCATCTGGAAAAGCCAAGATGATTTGTAAGGAAAAAAAAAAGCATTTGTCTTGAAAAGCTGTAGTAGTAGCTACTTAATTTGCACTTAAGGGCACTTAAGGGCAGGTTTTTTGGGGGTTGGGGAGTGTGGGGTGGGGTTGTTTAAATGGGGATACTATTTTAAACACATTAACTGTACATTCCACATATACACCTTATATATGAATAAATCTGTAGTGCGTATATGTAATTATAAAAATACATTGTAGAAAATTTTCTGTATTATATGTATATGTAATTCACATATTTATACACACACATTGTATATGTATATAATAATGCCTTATATATATGTAGTGCACGTACACAATTATAGAAAAATCTACTGAAGAAGTTATTTATATTATATGTGTATATAAACATTAATTTAAAAGCATAAATTCCATTTAGCCACTGCTTACAGCCATCCGTTGTAAAGAGCTTTTTTTAAATTAAAAAAATACAACCAACAAGCCACACAGAGATGGAGATTATTACTGAAAAGCTGAAATATTAAGTAATTAAATCAAACATACAAAATAAAAGGTTTTCTCTAATCTGACTTGTGTGACAATCAAATATTACTAACTTGTCAAAGCTTACACAGAAGAGAACGGTATTTATAGACATCTTACCACTTGATTGAGTGTATCTTCCAATTCTGCTTCTTCTGGATTCTTTGAGCTGCAATTCAAGAGCTGCATTTTTAATAAGCCCCAAAACTGGTGAATTAAAACAGCATGTGGATGTATATGGAAATTCCATAAATAAAAGGAAGACAGATTGAGTAGTTTTGGGATCAAAGACTCTTTAGAGAGGAAACAGTGTAATTAAATGAACACTTCAGAATTGCTTATATGTGGAGTAGTGAAGTACACGATTTTTAAACAATAGGTTGAAGTCCTGGACCATTAATTGCTCAGGACTTCCTGATAACCTGGATTATGGCTTACACATGTATATCTCTCAGGATTTATGGGTTTATACATATATCTTCCTTCCTGCCTTTTTTCTGCTGCTAAGTGCTATTTATCTTAGATAGTACAGTGTAAAGAAAACAGCTCAGAGAGCTGGGTCTTGACCGGGTGAGAGCTCAGGTGGTACCACATTGCCTTCATATCATGCTTGCCCATCAGGCATACCCTGTACCTACCCTGCAGAAAGCTAGTATTTATAAAGGGGAAAATAAATCCTTTGCTGAAGAAAGATGGAGATGAGGAAGGGAAAAGGGAAGAACTCCTTCTCATTTTGGGTTGTTTGTTTGTTTGTTTTTTTCTGTCCCCCAAAAAAGCTAGAAAATTTGCCAGTGACAAAACTGACACCAATCCAGTATGAACTGAACTCATATCAACTCAATGTATGACCTGCTGAATTTTTTTTAAGCCAAATACCTTAATTAAATTATGAACTACAAGAGGTTAGAAAGCAGTTTTTGTCCTCCTCAATTTCTGCCCAGATGGAAGAAGATATAGAGAAAACAACAGGAGGAAAGCAAGAGAAAAATCATTTTTTAATAGAAAAAGGGACAGTGCATCTCTTCTTTATAACATATAACACACCTCAAATTTTGGGGAAAAAACTAAAATAAAACCTAAAAAACTGCTTCTGTTTTATTAAAAAAAACCCCAAAACTTTCCTATAAGGAAACGTAGGTCTTAGATCTGTTATTTCTCCCTGCCTACTTTAAAAAGAAAAGTAAACTCCATATAACCTCTAAGAATGGTCATATTGAAATTTTTGTATTCACAATTTGGTGTAATTAATTTTTCTTGAAACGTTAAGTTTTGTTTCTGAAGACACAATATAAAACTTCACATGCTAAAACATTTTAAAACAACAGCCAAGCTGAAATAATAATTAGTCTTTGAAGACGTACCTTTTCTTTAGTAAAGAGTCACAGTATCGTGCCAGTAGCTCTGGGGATTTACTGGATGACTGAGCCATTTTTGTCACTGCATTATTATTTATAAATCGACCACAAGCCTATAAATCACAAAAGACAGTGAAATTTTGGGAGACAAAACACTGAATAGAAAAAAAAGAAGTTCATCATATGCCACTACATATACTTACTTTGTCTAGTGCAGCCACAAAGCCAGCATCATTGTTGAATGCAGACATGACTAAAGCATTATATTTCTTATGGACATCCAACACTGTCTGTACATACATTTTTGGATCCTGCAATAGAGACATTGTTTTTTCAACCCATTGCCTTTCTGCTTTCTATTTCTTCCAAAATGGAGCTACTCACTGGTCTAAGCAAATTTTTATGAGGAAAGTCTGCGAAGTATTAAAAATATTTTAAAGGTAAAATAGTATCCAGACTAACTTAGGTCCTATGTCCAGGACTGACTTACATTAGGCCAAGCTTTCATTTACAGCAGAGTGCATAGTGTATGCCATCATATAAAATAAAAGATGACAAAACCACTTACTCAACCATTGCAAACGTTTCCAAGAAGGACATTTTCAAAGACATAATCTTAATTTGAATCAGACTCAAGAGAGCTGGACAATCATAAAATGGCAGCTGCTATAGAAGAAACCCTCAAAACAAATCTCTGTAGTAAGAATGTAACAGGTGTAGCCCCAATAGGTACAACTTACAGTACAGAGACCTCAGTCACTGTTGACAGTTCTTAAAAATTATCCACTCAACACCCCATGGCAGCCAAATGCCAATAAACATCAAGTTTATGGCACCCATAGACTGAGTCCTATGTGCAATTACTGATCACTGCATCTCGATAAAGATGGAGTGGAGTCATAGTAGTAACAGTGAAGGGCAACTAAAACACCAGGCAGACACAGCTACTATACAACAGTATAAAAAGGCTAGAAATCTTAAATTTGGAGATCAGAAGTTTGAAAGGGCATATGACCAAGGTTTACAAAGTCAGGAAGATGACTAAAAAGATGAATGATCACTAAAAGCCACATTTTATAACTACAGGGCACTTGATGAAAGTGACAGAAAAGTAAAGAACATCTTTACATATAAGGTAGTAGACTTCTAGAACTTGCTGTCACAGGAGGCTGTTGGAAGCAGGTAATATCAGCAGGTTCAAGAATGGATTACACAAACTCACAGACAACAGGTCCATAAATAAAAACGAAAAGGACTGGACATGGAGGTACTACTGTAACATTCCTATCATAAGAATTCTGGATGCTGGCAACAAATGGCCAAAGATGGGCAGGGTTTTATCACGATCCTGAAAAACATTGCCTGTTTGGCACTGAAGACAGACATAGACTACGCAGGCCACCGATCTAATGCCATGCTTCAGACAAAGAACTGAGACTATTAGAGAACCCCCCAGACAAGAAATTCAAGTGGACTTGACCAACATTCAGAAATGTACCTATTACAAGGACTCAAAAATACCCGCAAAAAACCAAAGGCACTAAAGCAGTAATCTTCTGCCTGAAGACCAGTCTCATTAATATAGTTAATGAAGTCTAGAGCACAACTCCTTCTGCAGTACAGATCTAAAATAGGTCAGATGAGTCAAGCTGGGATGACTCTTTCTCTCCACTGACTACAGAGAAACTGAGAAGCACTTGCCCAGCTGACTATCTGTTTGGACACAGTACAGATAAATAAAGTTAGGCAGAATCAATCCTACCTAAGTGTGACAGACAGCTAACAAGGCAATGATGAATAACAATACAGTGGAGTGAAGGATATTAGAAGAAGAGGCAAAATGATTCCCAAGGGAGACAGCCAGAGATACTGTTATGAAAATGAAGAACAAACATGTGGAAAAAGAAAAGGAACAAAAGAGAAAGATGCAGGAACAAGACGACGTGTCGTGACTAGGAAGAGTTTTAGAAATGGTTGGAGTCAAAAGAACTAATAGATAGAAATCTCAGACTTTCTCCCTCTCAAAGATGAACTAATTACTGGAGAAAGAGCTTTCATTTTTCTGGGAAATTCTTCAAGGCCCAAGTACAAAGAAACAAAAAAGTGATGATCACCAGGGATCACGGAGCACATCTGATTTCCAAATTTAAGGTGACTTCTACAGATGAAGCTGAAGATTCCTGAACTTAATACATGATTCATAAAAGATCAATATTGCTAAAAAAGCGACACAAAACTTAAAACTATAGAAGTGAACAACAGACACTACACAGGTAAAACATTTTATTCAAGTTTTTACTGTTCTCCATGCAGTCATTACAAATTACTGCTTTAATGATTACTAGTATGAAGCTATTTCATGAATATCTAAGGCCAGTAACAAGTTAAAATGAACTCTGTAAAAAAAAAAAAAAAAAAAATCGAAGTTAAACCCCATTTTAACTAAAATTTACCAGAATCTATATGGTAACCTAATTTTGCTTTGTGCAATGTTTCATTCTTTTTTTTTCCTAGAAAATGCCATATTATCTACAGACAAAAAGGTTAGCAAAGGGTTTAAACAACTCGATGTTGCCGAGATTCAACCCTAATCAATACAAAATTACAGTCATGGGATAAAAATCAAGAAAGACCACAATGTTGCAAAGATCTGACCTGCTCCTTACAGCATTAACCTCTCCAACCATTTCAGTAGTCTCTACGTCTTAAATTTCTCATACTTTTCCAAATAGAATAAAGCCATTCACCAAAAAACTAAAACCAACAGAAACTTTGTCTATACAGTTCCATCCGAGTCGGAAGTCCATAAGATCATGAAATAAAATATAGCCCACTGGAGATAATGCTTCTTGAAACAGTGGTCTTCCAGGTGTATTTGTAAGTATACAATGCTATATTTGCACAGCCAGCTTTCTAAGCAGCACAACATCCTGACAGAGAGCAAAAACTCAGAAGGAAAAACAACCGCAAATACACACACACCACACCCCCCCGCCCAAAGCTCAAAGAGTAGTAACACAGTTGATGTACTGTTGTTGTAAGCCTACCGTCAACATTTGAGAATTGCCTAGTCCTCACAAATTAAATCAGTGAGAGGGAAAACATAAGTAAACTGGAAATTATATCAGGAAGCATTCACCTCCTCTAATGTACAACTGGCAGCAACCACACACAGACTTATTTTGAAGGGATACTTGCATTTAGAGCAGCTTCTCCACATTTCTCAATTGCAGCTAGACCCTGATTATGAATGTGGGTTTCCAAAAGTTTTTTGAGTTCTCCAAGGCCATCCTGGATTCGAGATACAAGGTTATACATGCGTCCCAAGTCTGGAGGGGAAAGGATCGGGGGGGTGGGGAGAAAAAAAAAAAAAGAGGAAAGCCAACATTTGTACTAGTTATGACTTGAATTTCTCATTTAGAAGTTGCCAATAAGAGTTAAAACATCTATCATCAACAAAAACCTATGTGCAATTGCTCTTCTAAAAAGCCATAGAAAAACTACAGAAAAAATAATACAGTATAGCAAATCTTTGCACTAACCTGGAAAGCTAAGACTAGTTAAAGAGAAAGCACTCTGTTAAACATTAAGATCTGTTTTACCTTCACCATGCTACATAAATCTGAAGAAGAAAAAAAAAAAAAGGGCCTTAAATTATATTTACTTCTGATTTCTAGTTTTCATAAATTTAAAGAGATGCAATGATTTTAAAATGGAGTTAAAACCCTCTTATTTAAATGAAGTTTTGAAGTGTTACCATGACTGTCATTAGCATTACTGCTTGTCATGCTAAGAATACCACATTCTCCAGCCACCAGTAGAAATAATTGTATCTCAAAGAAAGAAAAGGTTCTTGTAAAGCATTACCACGGAACAAAACTAAGGTAAAAATAATTTGGACATATTCAAATTTGGACAATTTCACACATGTTAAAGCCTCATATTAAAATCTCACTAGTTTTCAGCTAAGACTTTCCAAAATCAATTAGTAATTTCAGAAAGTCAAATATTGAAGAGGGTTTTGTTTTTATTATTAATTTTCAACAGAACAGATGTTTTGTACTTTCAGTGCAGAACACTTTTGGGAAAAAAAAAAAGCAAACTTTAATATGGGCATAAACCAGGTACACAAACCCATCAGTTACCTCTTGCAATCTTGCTCTCACTGAACAGGCACTCAAATGAAATGGTAAACAACCAAATTAGCTACTGTAAACTAATGAGGGTATTTCACCTTGTTGAATCCATCTTAAGGTTGACCTATGCATCTAGTGCTCCTAAAGTGTAAGGACTTCTCTGAAGAGAGTATGAGCAATTTATTACCACCTTAGGATTATTATATTAAATAACACAGAGCAATCAAGTAGCTGTATTCCTACCTAACTCTGAAATACAACACACAGAACTTGATGCCTTTAATACTAAAGCAATGACACTCTATTCAGACCCATTTCCATCTAATACTTTCCATTCCTTAGAACTTCAGCAAGCTTAAACTGTTGGAGTTGAAATGCAAACATTTTTCTCTCTGGAAACCATATTTGCAACCCAGTGTTAAACTTTTATAACAACATAAGAATGCTGTTCTTTTACCTACAGAATTTTAGAAAAAAGGTAGGAATATAATGCCATGCATAGGTATAATAAGCTGCTGCTAGACCTACACACAAATAAGGGTTCACAGGTTTGTCTATCAGGATGTCTGTATTAGGTGAAATATGGAAGAGGTCCTAGAAAGCCTCAAGGAAGATTTACACAGTAATTCCACCTAAATCACTACAGCCTGCTCCTAATAACCATAATTATTTCCTATAGGTATCGTACCGATGTGATCAAGTAACACATGACAAATGTGCCCACAATCTTTATAACCAGTTGCACAATGTGATTAAGAAGTTACAGAACACCAACCCAAGTGGCCTGTAATACTATACACTTAACATACTTCACATGGGAGGACCTCAAAACCAGTGTACTTTCAATAGCAAAGTAATGAAGATTTCAACTGAGAGCAAGATTTTATTATAAGTTTAGAATAGTCTACAATAGGCTATTTTGGTATATCACAAATTAGAGAGTGAACTGCTTATAGTAATTAAAGAATGAATTGTCAAAGAATTTTTCAAAATAAATGCTTCTAATCTTGAGACTTCATGAACCTTAAAAAAGGGCCAGGGAACTACTATAATTTGCACAAATGAAGCCTGATAAAAGAAAACAAAATATTTTGAAAAAGCAGAACAAAAAAATCGGGCATTTTAAAATGCCTAATTAATCTTAGAAATAACTGAAATGAAAGTAAAACCAAAGACATATAACAAGATGGTGCCCAAGACACAAGTTACTTGCTTCCCTTTTATACCCCGACAAAGTTACGGAATTGCATTACTATAGTAAATGACTGTATTAAAGGCTCACATAACCCATGAGCTTGATGAAGTAAGGGGAAAGAAGAAAAGCCTGGGAAGGCCTCTCGAGTCCAGAAAAAAATTCCTGTTTGTGCTGTTATAAATGTCTTCTGCAACAGAAATAGTAATTTTACTCGTTAACACCCACCTGTATCAAAATCTCTTCCAATTACAGAGTAAATACATTTATTTACAAACACAAACAACATCTGACTCTTAAATACTAGTACAGGATAAAAACCTTCTATTTACATTTGAAACAGGAGACTTCTGACCTAAAAATCATGCTGAATTGCTCTTTTCTGTTTTGAAGCATCTCTTATTTATCAACATGATGATTAGTTATTTTTCATAGTTGTTCTTTGACAGTTGATATATCAAAGAGACAGAGTCATAGCTGCAATTCACAACTCTCAAACGAACAGTATCATCAATAGTAACTTAATCATAGTATCTCTTCAATTCTGTCACTTTCTTAAAAGCAGTATTTCCACTATAGGGCCTTAGCTTGACTTCCTATATAGATTTAATTAATTCCCCAACTGGAAAAATCAGAAACACCATTCATCCTTATTATCTACACAACGCACCGGAATTATTTGGCCCTGGTTTTGACTGTTATTTTGTGCTAAGCATTAACACCTGAAGAAAGTAATAAAAACAAATACAATTGACAATTCCTTAGAGATACCTAAACTTTTTGATAAGCTTTACTTATTTTAGAGGAACCACTGAAGAAGTTTTTATTCTATGTGTTCTCTATGAAGGTATAAACTTGATCCATTAGTGGCACTCAATTTTAGCTGTGGAAATAAGTCTTATGTCATCAATCAATAATTTCCACCCTTTCCTTGTGCTCTATATGCAGTTTTATATATTTTATATACTATATTTTAGAAGCTACTTATTTCCTTCTATTCCTCTTAATATTTTCTATTCTAGACAACTTGGATTTTAAAATTCTCACTGCTGACTCATCAAGATCAATTGATTAAACTGAAACAGCTGGTAAGACTCATGATCTGTCTTTCACCTTACATCTCTCTCATTAAAGCTTCAGCTCCTGCTGAAAGTATGGCTCACGTGCTC
>NW_010559704.1:46733-79090 GCF_000687285.1 Phaethon lepturus
CTCTTGAAGCTATTCCAGCTGTTAAGAGAAATCAAAATGAGAAGTGTTTTGCCTTAATATTTGAAATCAGAATAGGCTTCTCGAGGCAATAATCTCAGCCATCCCAATTTAATCAAAAGTTGCTTGTCAATCAGTTTAGTGTCTATCTTCTCTCTTAATCTAACTCCTGAACAAATCACATTTAGCCATCACCAGAATTTACATTATTCACAAATCATCAGGGAGGAGCTCTAAACCTAAAACCAATATTTGAATCTCCTTACCTTCATTTTTGTCGGCATCCAACAAATTCTGAAACTCTGTATGAAATATCTCCAGGTGCTTTTCGATAAGTACTTGCTCACATTTTCGTGCTAACTCGTCTTGTGTGCTTTCATGCAGATACACCTGAACTCTACGCTGTTCCTCAAGAAGGCGAGCTTCTGCCTAAAGAACATATATAAACATGAAACCTGTACAGAAGGCAGAACAGAAATCCAACAGTAGAAAACAGATGACTGTTTAGTAAATTCATCTAGAAAACAACAACAACAAATCTCTCACTAATGTGGTGTTACGGTCCCCCTATTTAGGCAGTTATTTTTCTGGTAATCATAATGTGATCCCCTCCCCACATCCATATGGAATTGATGTTTATGTTGATTATAATCTTATATACTGTTTAAGGGGGAGGGGAGGAGAATCACAGCAAGATTGTTTTACCATTGCTTACGAGTAAGTTTACAGATGGAAATCTGCTGTCTGAAAAAGAGAAAAATGCTGACATGAGATGCTGGCAGTTTTAGCATCAGCAAGCTCTCCAGCTACAGAAGCAGTTTTGTTTAAGACAAACATGAATGTATTTCATGCCTCCACAAAACTAAAAGGCAGAAAACTACAATTTAGCAGTATGTCCATGACAAATTTATTTGAATGTTCTCATCTACATTCTTATACAGAAAAGCTTCCCAATAATTTAAAATCATTTAAATTATAGTAGCATTTAATTTGGCAAATGAAATGCTACATATGCATATCTTTTCAGCAAACCAAAATTCTAAACGTCACTTAAGGAATTGTACTTACGCCAAAATGTACAACTCGAGTTTTTTTATATAACAATTACCTTTATTTTGTTTGCACAAGTGCTAAAGATTAGCTTTATAAGCCATCTGTAATTGCAGTACATTATTAGGCATAAAGTGCATATGCCCCCTTAACAGTCCAAATTATTTATATTAATAGTGTCACCAAGAGAAGGAAATTAAATTAATGTATTTTCCTAGTATTTTAGAATATGAACTAAACATGAAAGATCGAATTATGGACACACACACAAAAAAGAATAAGTACACTGCATCATACACAGATAGTTTTAAATATTCTCTGCCACTGTTAGCTTCACTCATTTCTGTAATAACTTTGCCCACAAATAAGCTCTTGCAAAATGGTCATGGATTACTGTCTCCTAGAGTTAAAAAATACAAGTCAAAATATGGGAAACAAAATCAAGAGTTTGGGAAGGGATATAAACTCATACGTCAGAGTACTTGCCAGTTTCTTACCAGCAAGGAATAACAATTGACTTCCTTAATGACAGCAAATAGGAGCAAATCTTTCTGATGAACGCTGGAAACTGGAATCAGACTAGTAGGACTACTTATCTCACACTTAACCAATTCTGTATTTCTATAGTTCAGGAAATTCTGCCACTTATAATGCTGCTTCTTCAAATACCTTAGACCTTCACTTCTAATGTTAACAAGTCAACTCTCACTTTGAGTTCCTTTATGAAAATAAAGATTCACTCTACCTTCAAATTTGCTTATAATCTCTTTTTGTGTTCTTATAATTCCATTTTCCTTTTAATGTGGTATTTCAGAAACAAAGGAAAAATAACTAGCTTACACAACAGTATCTTTGGCTGGTTGAAGTATAAGATCAAAAGTTCAGTTTGAGACTTTATTTCAACGGATAGTCTTAAGAAATACTGACCTTCTTCCCTACAGCATATCAGGCCATGCCAGCTTTACTCATGAGTTCTGGCCTGAGAAGAAAAATGCACAATCCTTCTAAACTCAGTAAGTCTGCCTGTATAACTACATACACATATCCTAAGTCTAATTAAGATTCCATTAGTATTCTACAAGAAACAACCAGAATTCTACTATATCACGGAAACACTGATGTTATGCTGCTGTGCACTTTTTATTTTTATTTTGCAATGCTATTTATGCCCAATTAGAACTCAATGCACAGTGCTTCAGTGAGAAAGCCAAGCAAGCGTACTAATAGCGGATTACTTCGTAGTTCATACTTCGAACAGATGACTTCTAATACCTTCTTTCTGACAGTATGCTGTGTGACTGCTGGACAACTTGCAGCTTTTCACATCAGTCTCATTTAAGGTGCTTCATAACAGAAAAGAACCCTAATTCTAGCAATACCTGAGTAATAATTACGGGGAGTAGTACTCATTCCAGGCATTTAAGTGACATGCAACATTACAATACCCAAACCAAGAAAAATAATTAAGAAGTTTACGAAACTGCTTTGTAAACAGTTTAAGGAAAAAATGTTAAGAATTCCTTATGCATATTTAAGTAAGATAAAACTGAAGGACAAACCTATAAGAATTTTAAATTAATAGTTCTGAAAGCTTGCACGACCTCTCGATCTCTCCAGCAGAGCATGCAGACTACAGAAATCAGACAATTTGTTCCCATGAAGCTTTTAGCTTCAGTTCATGTTTCCCCTTTCCATTAGGTCACATCCTGTAGTTTGTATCATTTTGCAAGCTCTGATCATATTTACTGTAGAGTCTAATACACATCTTTTTCAGTTTCACCAGTTAAATCCCAGGAAACAAGTAATGAAAACAAAGTTCTTGTTCAGTTTGATTTTAATGTATGCACATTATCTGTAAGGAGATGCCAAGACAGCCCAAATAGCTTGTATTACATCTCCAGTATATGAATTTTAGCAAAGACTTAAGGCTATACACTTTCTTGCTGAAGATTTCCCCTGTCTTCTGCTAGCTTTATATGTGTTTTCGGCTTCAGGCAAAGCAAGTTGCTCTTTTGTGGATTTTTTAAGTCTTGAAGATTATTTGGGGTTCTAATAAGTTCTTTCTACTTGCCATTAATCTCTAGTTCTTGAAATAGCGATGACCTTCAGACAGCTTTTTACTTTCCTGAACCAAGGAATCCTGGATGAGCTAGTCATTCTGGTTACAAATGACTGAAATTCCCTTACTCTGTTCTTATATATATATTTTAGGATGAAAGTAAAGACAAGAAATTGAAAGGGACTAGCAAAAATAATGAATTCAACAACAACAGGAAAGTAAACATAGTCTGTGACCTACTAGGCAACTACCCCAAAGCACTAAAAGCAAGATTCATTTTACTGTGTTACTTCTAGGACTTCCCCCCCCCGCCCCCTTCCCCTTTTTTTGAGTAAATCATTGACTTTAATGCCAAGACCCAGAAAGGATATGTTCTGCGGCAAAAAGAATTACACAAAAGAAACACAAAAATATTGCAGGAAGGGATGTGTATCCGCATATTACATACTCAAAAAGCTCTCTCTCTTTTTTTTTTTTTTTAAAGTACGCTGCAAGGGGAAAAAACAAATGGTAATTTAGAGAGTGAGAAAACATGCTGAGAAAAATACATAAAGCAGCACTTGTCCAAGATGGAAGATGACTATTCTATTTCACATTCAGTAAGACTTACTGGTTATTAAACCAGGCTAGAAATAGTCAATGTTTACCCAGCTCGCTCTTTAAGTAGTCTCTGGTTTGGGGGATCCCAGACAGGGCAATCTAAGAATTTAAATCTGGCCTCTGTTGATCAGTAGGGTTCATTACATTAAAATATTCTGAGAGAATTAAAGCTAATTAACAATCTACTACTTTGGCCACCTTGCTCAGGAAGAGATTGTAATAGATGTGCCAACACAGAGTTCCTTGTATAGGAAGAGTAAACTAGTAGGTCTAAAGATGAATGACTATTTTGGTGTCTTGAAGTCTAACAAAATCTGAATTTATTTTAACATTCTCTTCTCTTTTGCCCATTAAGAAAGTTTCAAACTTCCATTGTGCTTACTGAAATACACTAAGGAGACAAACTTCACACCAGATAAATATAGAAGCAGATCACCACAGGGAAAAAGAGCTAATTGTAAAATAATAAGCATTTTAAGAAACAGATAATAAAAGCCAAGAATTTATATTACTTCACAGATATCTAGAAGATATCTGTATCCAGAAAATAATCACAAAGCTTATTAAGTAACTTACCTTCTTCATGTACTCTGTGACTGGGTTCTGTTGCAAAAATTCAGTACTTTCTCGTGTATAAAATCTCTCTGTGTCAGCAAGAAACTGAGATTCAAAGGATTCTTTATAGACAGTTAGAGTAGGTCCTTTTGCAAATGCATCATCTTCATTCAGTCCCAGCTCCACTACAAAAAAAAAAAAACAAAAACAAAACAAAAAAGGCAAGTAATCACAAACTTGTCTTTTATGAAGTGGTCTCTTGCAAATAAACAGGTACGCTACTTCTAACTTACATTAAGATAATCCATTGGGACAGTACCAGCACCACTTTTTAAAACTTTTTAAAGTATATATTTCCTTTGCATTTTAAAAAATAAGCAGCAGAAGACATTATTGACGTAAACTGCACTTTTTGATACATTACTAAACGGATGACAGTGAAGTTTTCCAAATCCTGTCTCAAAAGCTGGTTCAAATTCCCCTTCTATTTATTCCTCTTACACTTCCAGATTATATGCATTTATGTTTTTTTCTTAATGAAACTAGTGATTAATCTGCATGGCAAAACTCTCAATTTCATGCAAATGGAAAAAAAGAATCCCACCCCATTTTGTAAACTACTATGCTTCCCCACTTCCAGATTTAGTTCCTAAATAACTGATTCATAAACAATGAACATTTGTCTACCGGTTCTGCTTTCAAGTTTTACAAATATGGTACAATCAACTGAAATTGTGCCAAGTGTCTCTAAAACATTAAGTTAAACAATATACAGCAGCATTTGTTTTACTGTAAAAATGTTTGACATCCAAAGAGGTGGGATGCTCTTCTGGGCTCTGACAGGGAATATATATTTATCAAATTTTAAGACAGTAATAAAACCTTAAAGAAATATCATTTACCATAAGACTGTACAACTCCACTGATCAGCCTTGTATTGATAGTTTCACCATTTCTTTCCTTTTCAATCAATTTCAGCACAGCATTTGTTACCTTAGAAAACAGAAATTAAAAGTCAGTCAAGCCCAGAGAAAGCAGCTGGTAGGTCAAGCACAGTACTTAATTAGGAGTGTATTCCTATATTCAAGACAAGTCAAATGCCTCAGGAACAAAATTTAAGGAAACCTGAACATAAAAAATTCCTACAGACATCACAGAGTATGCTACACCTTTAAGTTCTACAATGTAATTACAGCCTGATTAGTGGTGAACTGTAAAAGGGTGTGCAAGTGCTGTTTTCTTTTGTTGGGGTTTTTTGTGTGTTTTAGTTGTTTTTGCTTGTTGGGGTTTTTTACATTTCAAAAAGCATCTTCTAAACCAAACTTCTGTCTGTTTTATACCTGAAATACAAGAAAACTTTGCAGTAAGAGCTGAACTAACCACCTGTACTTTACACAAAGAAAAATGTTGACAAATAATTGCAACTACTGTTTCTCTACACTGAAATCTAGCTAGTATTTTCATAACATAATACAGTCTTTTCATCATGAAGTACTTGTAAATAAGACTGAAATCCACATACAAAAATACAATATTTTGTTGTGATGGAATTTCTTGTTTTATATTGTGCTTATTCACTAATTAAGAGACCAAAAATTCCAGGCCTGTCACTGTTCTCGCACAATCTTGACTCTCAAACCTTAAAACATGACTGTCAGCCTGTACTCCTGCTTGGCTTGGAAACAGTAACTTCAAGAGTCCTCTCAGCAAAGAGGTAACAGAACAATCTTGGTATCAAGGTTCAACCACACACAGACAGAAAGGCCCATTGCCCCAAATGTTTAACTTTTTAACATCACAAACAAGAAGTAGAAGGTTTCCTTTTATTTTCTAGGTCCAACCCTCCTACTCCCCCCATACTCCAAATTCTCCTTGGAACAGTTACTAACAATATATAAAATTAACCCTATAAAATAACACTGCAGTTATAACATCTATATATACCTGCTTATTTAATGGCCTGAATAAGCAGTCTCTCCAGGTCACCAAAGCAAGCTAGAAGCAAAGGAAGGGAGATGAAAGTTGGAATAAATATATACACATATACATGCAAGATAACTCCTTAAGGAAAGCTGATATAGTATGCTAAATAATCAGAACTTTTAAAATTATTATATTTTGGCACACACATTTCTCATGCAACAAGACTGTTTCATAAAAAAATTTGCCATTTGCTTTATTACTAACTCTACCTAAGATGTCCCCTTTTCTGACAGTGATTCACTGCCAACTCTTAAAACTAACAAAGGCTGCAAGTTCCTTTGACAACATACAGCTTTTTTTGTTGATTTTCAGGCTGACATAGTCCCTTAGCATTAAGCCAGTGAAGTTACGAAGGAGGGAAGCAAGGATACCAACTGTTTTCCTATTATATGCGAAGTTATTTAAGCGAAGCAATAAAATAACATACCACTTTCCTAATGCTTTACCAGAAAGGACAATAATTATCCTTTATTTAAAAAAAAAAAAAAAAAAAAAAAAAGTACTTTTAGTTATCTGAGATACAGAAGTTCTATGTTCTTCTCTTGTTTATATTACTTTACATTACAACAGAATTATCAAGATCCCATATCAATCTTTCAGAACTGTACCAAAATAACAGATTACAAACCAAATGTTGACTGAATCTTAGCAGCTTGGATGCTAAAAAATTTGCAGAGATGTATTGAAGTCAACAGAAAAAAAAATGCAATTTACTTCTTCATTTGAAACACTTGACTGAATTCTAAGTGGAATGACAAGGCCACACTGATGCGCACAGACAACAGTATAAACAACAGATATTCAGAAACAACCTCGACAGTCTAATATTGCTAGTCTCAATATGTACAAGGCAGATTGATAATCTCACAAGCTTAGACCCATCGAATTTTTATAAATATAGTGGGGTGGGAAGTATGGAAAGGGGGGAGATTTCCACTTTTCCCACTTCTTCAAAACTTCTGTGAGCTTCATACAAGTTTCAAGAAGTGATCTGCAGGATAGTGCAAGCATGACAGATGGAATAGAAAACTCACTTGCTTCAAAAAGCTACTTACCGAATAAATTTCATATATTCCTTTACGACCTTCATCACACTCACGACGAACCCAATGTCGATTGAGGTAGGCACATATTCCATTCAATACTTTACTCGAAAACCTATAATCTTCCCACTGTTGAGTATAGAATTTAAGCACACTCTCATCCATCAAATCTTCACCATCCTGAAATAACAAAAGTTCACCAGCACTGTTGGGGAATTTTAAGGTACAACCAAGATCTGTAAGGGTGTACAAATTGACTGTGTAATAAATCTACACCATGCAATGTATTTATAGGAAACATAGTGCTAATACATTTATTGCTACATTAATAAAGCACAAGGCCAGTATGAGATTTAGAAATTAGAACACTGGTAAAAAAAATGCACAGCCTAGACAAAGCTCCAGAAGACACTCCGGTCCCTCCTGTGGGAGATAGCAAGAAGGCACCACATCAGAAACAGACAGCGACACTGATGAGAGCACTAGGTAAAACATGCCAGTGCAAAAAGTAATGCATTCAACATGACAATCTCCATAAAATATAGCACCGACTCCCACCGCTGCTACTTGGGCAGCTGAAGCAACTGATTGTGAATGGGGTCTTCTCTAGGACTCTGTCAGGCAGTAAATGGAACCCTGTATTACTGGAAATGGGTATGGCATCATATTTGTTCTTGTTACAGAAAAAAAGAAAATAAAGTTGTAACAAATGGAATTTCAAGTACGTTTCCAAACTGGACCACTACAGCCTGAACAGGCAAGGGAATAAAACCAGGAGTGCATTCTGGAGAAGACCTCAGACACCTTTATGCAGCTTCATAAATCAATTACGCAGTAGACTTGATAGGACACCAAGAATTCTCTTATTATTGCTCAAAACTAAAATCCCAAAAGCTAAAAGCATGTCTCCTTTCCAAAAATACCTAGGAACTATTCTCTTACAAAGCAGTCTAACATTCCACTCTCTTGGTAATTTATTTACTAAATTAATGTCTACCATCAGGCATTTTCAACTTTACAGGAAACTGTTTTTTCAGCATTACTAATATGCTGGTTAATTGGTTAGAAAGTCCAGCTGTTCTTGTTCAGGATACAGGACAGCTTAAGATGGCATATAATGTTACTTCTATAAAACACAGAAATGACGCATTGGCTCGAAGGGGAAAAGCAGCTCACAGGTATGTTTAGTGACTGATCTATGCCTGAGGTAAAGCCTACAAAACTTTCTAATGGCTAATGGAGACAAAAGCAAATTTCAAGATCATTCAGTTTACTTCCAGTGGCTGCACATAGATCTCTAGTTTTGTCGATACAAGCTTTTCTCAACCAATCCATATCACTACTACAAATATAGATTCATCTAATGTTCCATCTTACCTTAAGGAGATTTGTCAAGTAGTTCTTTAGAAATTCTTTTAGCCGTTTGTACAGTTCCAAGCCAACAAACTGAGCACCTCCAGGTGTCTGGCCCTTTTTTGATTTAGAAGGAGGTACTCCAGCTCCCCGTGCTTGATTAGACTGGTGTACACTAGTACAGTAGTTATAAACATGACTGACAGGAAAGTTAAGGAATATTTATATGCCAGCATGGGACATTAAAAGTACAATGTTACTTTCATTAAGCTTTTTTTATATGACCATCAATGACTTAACCATAGTACATTACAAGACGCATTAGGCCACATAAAATCAAACCAAAGCTAAGAAAATGAAGCCATTTTCAGCAGAATTAGCTGCAGCAGAAATCTGTCAGACTGCCAAATGCACTGCAAATACTGACAACAACATTAAATTTACCTAACACTTACTTAACAAGACCACCAACAAAGCAAAGTAGTGGAATTTGCTTATAAGATTATTTTCAAGGTTTTAATAGAATTTCTTTGATCTACTGTATTGGCCTTCTACAAATACATAAGCTTGCACTTGAACAGGAAGAAATTTCACCACTAGCCTCAAGTAACATTCAGTAGTTGAAAACACAGAGGACAATACTTTTTGGATTCTTCTGAACATAATCCTTTATAAAAGATTTGGCCATTTACCACCAGCAGACAGAAGAAAAACCTAGAAAGCAGTAATGGTGACACACACGGTGTGCATTTCAGTGTGTGTAAGTGAACTTTATGATGAGATTCACTGAAACTAATTTTAGGCTACATAATCCCAAAAAATTAAGTATGTGGTAGTAATATTTTTTCCTCTCATATTAATACAGTCTGGAAGATTTACTGTATCTGTTAATATAACATTTCAAGAAGACATTCTGTTTTCTGACCTAAGACATTAAAATATTCAGAATTCTTCCCAAGTAGTAAGCGGAAGTCACATTACTTGAAACACTGCAGATAAGAAAGCACCCTGAAAGAAACTGCACTCCACACACAAGGAGAATAAACTAGCTTGGTAGCACTCAAATTCAACTTGATGAGGATTCAGATTTGACAACAAAAATACCCTAATGACGCACCTGGCAAATGATTAGTCAACAGGAATGCAGCTACTGAGCACTCATGCTTCTACTGACAGTCTGAGGGCAGGCTTTTTAGTTATATCCCTTGTCAGAGAACATCGTATTTAAGCAATCCAGAAGGTCTACTTTGGTTTTAACTTGTGCTTTAAGTAATGGGCCACGCTTTAACCACTAGACAGGCTTCCTCCAGAGTATGCCATGTATTAGGAAATTAATATGTTGCTGAGATTTGCCTTTTATCTTTCCCCTTCAGAAAGACCAGTACAATATAATGGAAAACATCAGCACAATTAAATACCAAGGGAATTATAAACCCCAAATATATGATGCGTTACAGTCATTATGAACAGACTTGCTTCTAGTATTTAAATAGTAAAGCTCAAGTAGAAAAATCTCTTAAAATACACAGTTAACTCCCCTGCAATTTCTTTTAAAAAAAGCTTCACAGACAAATCATATCCTTAAACTATGTTTAAGGATCAGAGTATCCTGCATGCCACCAGGAACAAGGCTCACAGTCTGTGTCAATCTAAAAGGAAAGCCTTCTCACACTCTATCCTCATGTACTTGTTCAGAAAGTTATCACATTCTGTCCAAAAGAGTAATGATCTTTGGCTAAGATTAACCTCTTTTGAAAACATACAGCATTAATTTATTTCTTACCTGTTACCTCATCCAGGTGCCAAATAATTATTTTCCCATGATATCAACCAATAATATAAAACTTTGAGCTTAGCAACTGAACTTTTATCAGCCTCTTATCTCTAACAGCCACTTATTTCCTGGACATTAATGATTTCTTCCAGTTCCTAGTCATTTTTTTGTTCAAACTTCCTGGCACTTGCTACTTTTACAATCTACATTCAATTTCATAATTGCCTGTTCAAGTGAGGAATGCCACACAGCCTAACAATTTTTTTCTAGATACAAAACTTTCCTTCTTTCCACAAACAAAAAAAGCAGGGCTTATCTCACAGTTTAACTTTAAAATAGGTAAAATAAGGTCTTAAATGGTGTATGGAAAGTCTCTCCATCACGATACAAGGAATTTAAGGCTGATTCATAAGTATCTAGTTGGCAGTCTTGCCTCCTTCTTTGCCCAACTCTCCTATCCCAAGTGGCTTTAAGCAAGCCTGAAAATAACGAGGATTGTCCAGATGACAGGTAATTCTTGTAGTTTTTGTGAATACTGCCTGATGAAAATATTCTTTCTGTTCTTCTCCAAGAATAATCACAATAGCCTTCAGAAAAATAAAAGACCAAGGTTAGAAGACATAAGCCTTTTTCTAACCCCCAAAATTCTACTATTAAAACCAGGATTCCTTGTAAACATTGAGAGAGACTGAGACCTTTTGTCCATGCCTGCCCATAATCAACACAGAGCTGGTGTAAAAATATACCAGTACTGCCCATCTTTACTTGTTATTCTGGCTTGAGTCTTGCTAGCCAAAACAGCACTTTTGAAATGCTCCAGTTTAGTTGTTCTATGCAAGTCAAACTGAAGTTAGTTCACCTGTGCAGAAGGTGGTTTGTAAGTGTAAATAACTCTTTGACATATTATACATAAAAGAATGTTCTCTCTCACTTTGTTTACAATCTGTATCCCCACCTGCTAAAACCAACCACTGACAGAAAGACTGACACATTCAAAACAAAATCAGAATTGTACTGCTTATAACAAAGTACATGACAGTCCATCTGAGAACCACAAGAGGAATGCTATGAAGAGAATTCTTGGTTGCAGAAGGCAAACTAAGCCCCTCAACTGCTTCATATGCTGGAAGGCATATACATATCCAAACAGCTAGTAGGAAACATTTCTGTGGGTGTTTGCAGAATTCTGCGTAGCAATTCATATACTACAACATGCAGAGAAGTTAATTCATCAATAGAATAGTTTGCACCAAAGTGAAGCTGCACTGCTCCCCAAGCTTCTGGCTGCTGAACTTCAAGATTTGGCCGAGCAAACAGACAAACCATCTACAGAAGAAACACAGCATGATCAATCTCCTCTAACTTTTACACCTTCCTTACAGTGAAGGAGAAATTACATTTACCTACCTAAATTAGAATTTGAAGTAGAAGACTGCAAGGAAGTTTATAAATTGATTCAGCATTGTGCTGTTTAAGATGAAAAATCTTTTTCAGAACTTTATTCTTCTCTGAAACTCTTCAAAATGGGATATAAAAAACAGTCAAAGACAAATTTTACCGCCTTTGTCTCCAGTATCATTCACACTGCTTTTGACAACCTTGACTCAGTTTCTAAAGCTGGTCAGTGCAAAGGAAAAAAAAAAAAAAAAAATTCCCACGCTGCCACGCCGTAACAAATTTATGGCCTTGTAGGAGATTATTTCCACTGAAGGAAATGATCCTGACACACAACCCACCTGGGAGAGCTTACTTGCCACCTGCTTTTCCAGTAGCATGGGAGTTCATGCAGGCAATCAGTGATTTGGACTGGGAAAGTGACTGCTGCTACAACTACCCATTGTCCCTGTATCCTTTGCTTAGCAGATTTGAACTTCTGTGTCCGCACAGAAATGGGGAAAGTGAAACAGACTCTTTCAGTAGTAGTGCATATACTTTCTGAGCAAGTATGCCATCAAAACACAAGCTTGAGCGCATGCCATAGTCACCTCTAATCTATCCTCCACCCAGAAAAGAATCAAAATACTCCATACAGCATTTTTTCCCTCCAGTATCAAGTGCAAACAGAAATTATGCGAGACAAGTATCAGTTCTGTAATTCAGTACACAAGAGGAAAATACTCAGATTTTACAGTGATGGGTGGAAATTACTCAGTTTCACCTCACCTTAATTTTTTTTTTTTAATAAAGAAAAACAGTTCTGCTGAGGTAATAACTGATTCCCCCTTTAGCAGCACAGCTGGGTCCCTGCAGTTTTTCCACTTTGCTATGAAAAATTAACATAACTGGAATAAGTCTACTTGAGGAACTGATATGTAAAATTAAAAGGAACTGAAAGGGAAGCAGAATTAATACAACATAGCACAAAACTATAGGGCAGAGAGAAATGACAACAAAGCTTTTGAAAAAGGAGGAAACGCAACAACAACAAAAGCTGAACAACTCTACCTAGAATTCCTCTCTCATTACTTCTAGTTTCTTTATAATAAATATTTATTATCTACTATATGCAAATTTAGGCATAAATTTGCTATGTCACAGAACTTAAAGCAGTAATTAACTCAATGCTGAGTGCTCTGTCATCTCAAAAGCTGGCCTACAGGAACAAGTTGAGATTAGTTCCACTTTTGTAAAAAATTTATATTTTCCCAGATTGCACCAAAGGCATGCGAGAACAACAGATAGAAAGTTACTGAACATACTGATAAGAAAATTGCTAGGAATGATTATGGAAGTTTTGTATTCTTGTAAAACCACTTCTAATACTAGCAATACAGCTTATTATATTTATTGAAGAACAGCTTTACATATTTTCTTCAAAATTATTTCAACTCCTGTGTGTCCAGAAGATTACGCTGTGCAAACCTCACAAAACTACCTCATGCATAAAGCAAGCTGCTAAGAGAAGTGGACATGCCTACGTGACTTTAACTTTTCAGAAGCCAAATAAATGAAGGAATTTTGCACAAGTTTTTGAAATTATGAGGTTGCCAATAAGCAATCACATTTCAGAACAAGTGCTTTAAACATCCACTTTAGCTTTGTGAGGAGCAGCAGTAAAACAAAAAAACCAGAAACCTTCACTCTTTTCAGGCACGTATCAGCAAGAGCCTATTTTAACTATGTTCAGTTCATCATCCGGTAAGGAAAGGTTACTCCCACAAAGCAGCTCAAAGAGAACAAACAAAAAAATTAAGACTGCCCCCAACCCCATACATTCTCCATTTGTGTTTCAATACACTTTACCCTAAGATCAATTACACATTTAAGTCTTTTGATTAGATACAATTGCACTGTTAAACCATCCCCATTTTAGTCAGGGAAGGACTGAGGCAGAGACTGAACCAGCTATTACAGCATCAGCCACGCAGCTGCTATGAAAATCCAGGCATAGCTGAACTCAGACATGTTTCTGCAAGTCTGAGATTGGAGAAGCTTCCAGCAAAAGCCATCTAAAGACTAATAGATAACTTCTTGTTTCCCTCTTCATGGCATAAACACAAAAGAATCACAAAGAAGCGCTGAGTTACAAGGAAAACACAAATTTTCACAGACAAATGCATATACAAAGTGTACAGTCTTTATGCCAGGAGATGTAAGAACCACCATAACTGAGGCTGCTTTTGAGTTTAAAGTTATTTACATTGACAGAAGTTGGTTTTGTACAGAATATTCTTGGTTACTATAAAAAGCAAGTACAACAGCAAGTGATCATTGTGGAGAACAACATAAAAAAAAGGAACTGATCACACTAACATAAACATATTCTGCACTTCTTTCAAACTGAAGCAGCAATTTTTATAAATATGCACAAAGCCATACAATTCCTTGCCACACAAGGGAAAGTGTATTATGTACCCTTTGAACACATAAAACAAATACATTTACTTCTACCTTTGCATTCCACACAAGCACTAACTGGTACATAGGAAATGCTATAGAATGTCATACTGAATATAAACAGTATTAATACTAGCAGACAGCAGAGGCTGCTTTGATGTACACAGAGTGATCTTCAGTATTCTCAGATATAGAAAACCCCTGGAACAATCAATCTCTTCTCCTGTTGGAATGAAGGGAAGAAAAACACCTTAAGTCCAAGCTCTGGTGTGCACTCAGAGACTGAATCTAGCATCTCACAAAGAGACACTCTGAACAAAGAAAATTAATGGAGGTAGGATGGAGGTCCACACACTCTTATGTGCACAACTCTTCCAATTCTTTCCCTGATTCACTTGAACAAGTCACAACAAAAACTTCCACATCTCCAATCATTTTTGACTGAAAATTTGATACCAGATACAGGAATAAAGGCAGGCTTGCTTGTACGCCTGGTTCTCCTCCTCTTGAGAGGGATGAGATGGAATCTACTTCAGGAGCAATACCCTGCTTCCCCCCTCCTCCCCGAAAAAAAAAAAAAAGGAAAACAGAAAAAGAAATAAAGAAAAAAGTGGGGAAAAAAGGACAAAAAGTTATGAGGAAATACTAAACTGTTCATTGTGCAAAATTTCCAAACTGCTGTCATATCCAGCATCCTTGTAAGTAAGGTTCATCTTCAGACCAACTACAACTGCAGCTGAAACTCATCTGCGTCTGTTTAGCTTTCCAAACCAAGTTGACAGGCAGAGCTTCCCAAAATAAAAGTCCATCTGTCTACTCGACTTGCTGTATGCAAAGACTGAGCAAATGTGTTACAGATACTGCATCTAAAAGAGAAGTAATCTTTTAAGCACAACTTTTGAACATGTGCACTTGGTATAGGATACAAAGTGCATTGTTATCTTCACAGTAGACTGAAAACTCTTAGCCTAGCCAGCGTCAAACACTCAAGTAGCGAGTGTTACTGTCAGACTACTAAATTAATCCACAAATGAAAGTCAAACACCAAAACTATCCACTAAGTTAATTCACTTATGAAAGTAACAAAAACCATCCTAAGTTTCAGATCAAACAACTCCTTGAAGCAGCAAGAAGAAGGAAATGAATAGTTTAATAGACAATATATCCCTTTTACAGCTTCATCCCAAGAATATTTGAGAACATCAGGAGAGGAAAAAAACCTAAGTGTTTTAACATTACTATTATAAGAACTACTTTGAGTTCTGTCAAGCAGGGCAGCTGAAAACTAACAAGAGTAGATTAAAGGTGCTCAGAACAAAAAACCCTCTCTCAAAGATTCTACCACATGTCAGATTTCTCTCAGATACTCAACTTTTGCAGACTGCTTTCATTCAGTCAAGAACAATATTGAACCTAGCGCTGCAAGAAATCAGTCGTTTTAAGTCTTAGGAAAAGTTCTGACCCTAAACCAAATGTAATTTCATCTTCCCATCACTATTAAACAAGTATCCTAGAAACATTCAGGGTTTTTCCCACCCCCTCAGGAGCATGGATTCTGCAGGCACAGACAAGATTACAGATCAACTCTGAGATTACACGTACAGAAAACAAACTTTTTATCTCCATAGGAAGTCCAGAGAACTACAGAATTAATTGCTCTATAGCCTTCAAGCCCTCTTTCTTTTATAAAAGCTCTATCCTTTCAAAAAAAATTAACACAGATTAAAACTTGATATGCAATTCCAAATCAGTGCCAGCAACAGCTTTAGATGTTAGTTTATGTATCAGAACAATAATCTTTCCTATAAAAACTCTAAAAATTGATAAAAGAGCAGAACTAAAGTAGGATAGGAAATGTTTTCCGTCATCATTTCTTCTACCATATGTCCACACACTTTGGTCTACCACCATCTTCTTAAGCAGTGCTTACTCTGCTGAGAAATACAAGATAACAAGAGTAAACACAGAACAGATGCAAAACAGAGGTGGTTCCTCATCAAATCCATTTACATGCCACTTTAGAGGTGGAACATAAAAGGAACTCTCATTTTCCAAACAAAGTCCTGAAGTCAAACACTGAAGCTATAATACAGCAAGAGGCACACCTGTCCTTCAAATTAGCGTTACACATTACCTGACAGAAACTAGTTTCCTACATCTTCCAAATGGTACTTCAGCACACACGTACAAGCATGAATACAACCCCCTTTTAGCATCTTATAAGAACTCACAGAATGGGGACATGCTGGAAAATTTCCATAGCTCTCTGATGCAAGCTAGGAATTCAATAGAAATCCACTGGGCACATTATCACTCCAGCGTTCCCTGGGTCAGAGTAAAGTACGACTCTAAGGTTGACAAGAAAAAAAATTTCCACGTGATCGGACATTATTACCAATAAAACCTGCAGCATAATGCCAGACACTAACATATAAAGGAAAAAGAATTTCTGTGTTCTCTTGGTGTACTGTGGACTAAAAATTAGACCTATTAAAAAATCACTTTAAATATCTGCTCTGTCAAAGACAATAGTAATCAAACCTGAAATTCAGAGGTAGCCATAATTACAAAGACAGTTCTCAACACAACAGAATGTTCCTGCTTATTTGCCAGTAAGATTAAATAGAAAAGGCTGATCTTCAAAATAAAAATGTGTTCTTAAAAGCCACTAAGTCAAATAGTTATGAAACAATTCTGAGTTTAGAAAAGTAAATGCTTTCTCTAATCTACTAACAGTGAAAGCACTAACTGGCTTCGGCATTAGGATACGTGTAGAGTTCCATGTATCTGGATTTTGCCATACTTTGTCTGGTGTAAACCTGCTGAATTCCAGCTCTTAGGTCATCCCATATCTGGTCAAGACCAATCTGTTTAAGTCCATGTGGGTTCTGACTCCTATTCGACGACATTTTGTATTTCCTGTAAAGTCTTCCAGTGCAGCAGCCTGAGATCTGGCTATTCCTCCATCAGAATCACAAGTCAAGTAACATTCTAACTCAGCTGCAGCAACTCAGTGAGATATTCGTTACATACAAAGAGTGATGTTTCCCAGGAAGATAATCTGCAAAAGGAGAAGAAAATATACACATTATATGACATTCCAAATTCATTCACACTAGAGAAAAAGATATAAAATTATTTCATTGAAATATTTTCATTTACACAGATGAGAAATCCATTATGAGATCTGAAATACCAGAAACAAAGACCGTAACGCTGCAATTCAGCAATCTGTTCAAAGCCTGAAGGTCAGTGCTGCTGACAACAAAACCCTAATGCTAATAAGAAAATGTAACAGTAAAAATCTTTCCAAGCAGCAGACACTATCCTACTAAGAAGTGTTACCTCCCTACACAACAGTAAAACTTCCATATTTCCAAACAACTCAGGGTTCTGTGGTAACTCACTGTTTAACAAGCACCCTGATGTATATCCAAGATTAAGGAGAAGATAATAAAAATAATTCTTTTTCTTCAGTTATCAATAACTCTTCCAGACTTGAGATTCTACTGCAGGTAACCTGAAATTCCAAGGTATTTTGGGAGCAGAGAATTTTTCTGTATGGTAAATGCATGCTTGCATTGATTTCTTTGCTAAGTAAATGAACACCGCTTCCTTCAATCTCATTTTACCAGCAAGAGAATATGCAGCTAACAATGGTGGGAAGAAAGAACTAATGTAGTGCACAAAATAAAGATTCTGTGAATTTTAAATGTAAGAATAAGATACTAAGAAAATACACTACTCCCATGAGTGCTTAAGCGCAGACAGTTTGGGAGGTAGTGAAAAGATGGTTATCGTTCATTGGCCTCATGGAATGACAGAGTAGGAAAAAAACAGTCACCTAGAAAGGACTGACAAGAATATCAAGCAGTAAAGATCCATTTTTACACAAGTCCTTAAAATATTTTGCAATTTTAACATGTATCATCCACTGCAGCAATAAAATTAGGAAGATACCCAAAAATGACAACAGAGGTAACACGATTTAAAAAATTAACCCACAAGTAACAAAGTTGTAATAAGTCAGAACCAACTGACTCTTACTGCAGCCTTTTAGCACTTAAGGGGGCTTATAAGAAAGATGGAGAAAGACTTTTTACCAAGGACTGTAGTGACAGGACAAGGGTAAATGGTTTTAAATTGAAAAAGGGTAGATTTAGGCTGGATACAAGAAGAAATTTTTTACTGTGAGGGTTGTGAGTCACTGGACCAGGTTGCCCAGAGAAGTTGTGTATGCCCCATCCCTAGAAGTGTCCAAGGTCACGTTGGACAGGGTTTTGAGCAACCTGATCTAGTGAAAGATGTCCCTGCCCAAGGGCCTCTACAGACAAGAATACAGCTTTATGATAAACCTGTCCTGTAATGGAACCTGCCGGCCAAGGCTTGTATGAACCCTTCCATAATCCCAAGGATAGTGCAGGCCAAGGACTAGCTAAGATTGAGAAATTTCTTCATTTTTTTTCGTCAATTAATCTGTCTTGCCACAGTAACACAGAAGTTACCACTCCTCATAGTCCTTTCTATCCATCACCTGTAAGCATTTAAGTCTCAAGCTCTAAGTAAAAAATACTAAGAAGTATCTTCATTATGTCAATCTGAGCAACAAGTACTGCCTCATTTCAAATCACAACTGCTTCTGTAGCTCATTTTTCTTTTTAAATGAGCAACAAGTACTTAGAGGATTATGTGGAAAAACAAGAATTCATTGAATATATATCTTATATAACATACAGTTAAAATTTAACCTTGCCATTCTGTTTCTATAATTACAGCAAACTAGTTATTAAAGACTCATGGGAATAATGCATCATCATCATGATGAAGTGTAATACAGATCATAACTTGTTTGTATTTCACTACTTCAATTTCTGGAAATCAAACCTGCTGCAGTACTGATGATGGACTTCCACAACTGAGCAATGAAAGCCCAAAAGAACAAAGGTCCATGACTGGCCATTTGCCTCTACTGCGGGAAACATGCTGTGCATGTTACACACACACGATCTTGGGCTATGATCCTAAGTCAGCATTGCAATACAAAGCAAGAACATTAATTCAATGTCTACAATCCAGGAGAGAAGAGATTTTTGGTTCCTTAAATCAGGTACTATTTGAGCTCTCTGCACAAGCAAGACAAGACAATGATTATGAATCTACAACTCTACTACAACTGCAGTATGTGTAAAAAGTAACTGACCATTACTCTCTTATTAATCTGCAAAAAGCATGCAGCCTAGAATTAGAGTGCATTTCAGTAAAAATGTTTTGACATAACTAATGCAAATACAAACTAATAATTCTGTATAGAAGTTCATAACAAAAGGACAACCCCTTGCTAGCTAGCAGAAAGCATAACTGTTACAATAGTTCACATCTGGGCCAAGGTCCCTTCCCAGGCAGCCCACAGAGAGAAGCAACAGCTAGGGCTCTTATTCAGACATCTCTCCAGGTGCCAGTAAGAGGCAGCCACCTTGCATTGCAACCTGTGGCCACCGGCTGCCCAATGAATGTGGAGTTTCCTCCTCTATGATGATGGAAATACTTAATTTTCTTCTCTAATTAAGCATCTCCAAGTTTCTCCCAGTTTTTATGTACCCTGGTGCATCTACAAATGCTGCCTTTCCCAAAACCTTTTAAACACCTTTTAAAGGTGTTCCTCATTCATACTGTACTATTTTCCCTGCCCTCTCCCTAAAGTAGCTCTCTGTATTTAAGTCAGGATATAGCCATTAAAAACAATATCATGAGAAAGAACTTAATTTTTATTTTCTCATGCAGTCAGCTATGTAGAAGTATCTTTTCTTTACAAGCAATAAATTCCACTGCATTTGACAACATTACCTCAGTCTTCCTTGGCTGGCTTCCAATTTGAATTTTGCAATTAAGGACATGAATACAGAGTGATAGCATCATGTCACTAACTTCGTAGACTCAAATAATTTACTTTTTCCAGTTAGCTACCAGTAAACACAGTTGTGAAATAATGCAATAGATGAATAATGATAAAAATGACTCCTATTTTTTTTGCAGATTTATTCATGTGCAGAAAAATAGAAAGATAATTATTAATATATTACCTTAACAGGAATAAAGTTTCACTACATAAGAAATGCTTTTGTAGTTAAAAGTAATTTATGAAAGCAACCATTTTACTTAGTAGTTAAACTAAGCTATGGTGTTACATGTATAGAGAGGAGAGGTAAAACAAGGTCTTGTTACTCAGCACAGTTATTATACACAAACATCCAGTGAAAATATTAAATTCTGTTTCATGTGAGAAGTAGTAGTTTTCAAAATCATTTTTGTGATTCATGCACAGAAAACCTCTCCTAGGCAAACAATTCTAGAAGGTCAAATCTGGTCCACTGTAGTTACACTGCATCTCTTTAACTCAGGTCCTGATTGCTTAACTTACAAAGAGGGAAAAAAGAACGTTTAAAAGTCTGCCATTTCTCAGTGCCCAGGATGCGCACAACTGCCAAGAGCAAGGTGCCCTCCCAAGGACCATGAATTACTACAGATGAATTAAAACTTCAACATTAAGTCATAACTTTATATCAGTGAGAGTTCTCACCTTCCAAATTGCTGTTGGCAGCACTATGCACACGTCAGTCTTGAACTGACTGTCACTGTGCTTTCCTGCCCAAACAGATCAAACTTGCTGGTGACCTGCTTCATGGACAGGACCACCTGCCCGAGTTGCAACATCTGCTCTGGACCAGTAGATAGTCATTATCAGGAACAGCTATATTTACATGAAAAAAATTAGTTGCAGTTTCCAGCTGATGTATACACAATTTAATGCAGCAGCATGACAGTGTTCAATGCCATCCTATCTTTCAACCCTGCATTCAAGCACTGCAATTAAAACACTGTCAAACAAAACTGTCATTTCTGCCCATGCCAATTGTCAAAAGGAAGTAATATGTCTGCCAACACATTAGAACAACAGTCTTAAAGGACAGAGGGAAATGCTATTCCTTCCTTTCCATTACTGGCATGACACACCTCATATGCAAGGAAACACATCATATTGGAAAACAGTGTTTTTACTCATCCGTAATAATAATAAACAGTATTTCTTTTAGATATCCCATCTGAGAAAAATTATGCGTACGCCGAATGAGGCCTATAAGAAAATCTGAAAGTTAACACTACTTTTATCTAAAAAACATAATACATAGTAAAACCCACCAGATTTACAGCACCTCAAGCCATCCGCTGGAGTGACCACCTCAGTTTTACATCCTGATACAATGTAACTTTCAGCTTCACAGCTTGGAGGCCTATGCATCACCCATTGTTCTCCCACAACCACTTATTTCTAAACTACAGATTTCAAGATAGCTTACTTCAATGATTGTATAAATAATTACAGACAGAATTTGAAGTTATCAGCCTCTTGTCCCAGTAAGAACGTTCAGGTCCAGAGCAAGGTTTTTCAGCTGACCCAAGAGCCTCAGACAGCTTTTTTTTAAAAGACATAGTAGAGAAGCGCAGGACCTACCTAGACTTAGTCAGTTCCAAGTATTCTATCCCTTCTCTAATTTCAAACATCAGGAGAACATCCTTGTCATGCCTAATAGTGTGAGCTAAGGTGACCAGATTTAATCATACTAAAAACACATGTTAGGGTAGAGAAGCAAATTTCAATAATAAGCTATGGTGGAATGAATGCCATTAAAAATAAGTTCAAAGTCCTTCATTGTTACAAGGTTTCCAAAGTTTACAAGTGTGTATCAAAAGTCAGAATTTCACCTCTGTACATTGCCTGAAATCCATTTTCTGAAAACTGAATCCAAGTTTCCCAGTAGCAAAAATACAGTACAAGTTCATTTGGACACTGTCTGCAGTTTGACATCTTCTGTAAAAATTGGTTGTAGTGGTTAAGGTGGTTAATTTCACTTAAATGGCCACTACAAGCAAAATGTCAGCCCTTTGTGCTGAAAGGATAAAGCAAAATAAGCTTCTCATCTTTGGCTTCAAAAGACATTAAAAAGGAGCAAGCTTAATACAGTCACACCCTTAAAAACGGAAGATGAAATTCCTCTTTCCAAACTCTTTTCTCCCCATTTTTCTAGCTTGACTCCTCTAATTTACTTTATCGTGCTCTCCTGTGCTGTATTTCAGCAAGTCTGATCCAGAAATTCAACAAGATGCTCTTGTATTCAGCAAGCAGCAACACTCATAAAGGTTCCCAACTAGTTTTACTCCCTCAAAGTCTCTGCTATCTCCACACTGAGACAAGGTAACTATTAAGGTTATTTACCCAAGATGTGCAATACTGATTGAACCAATGCCATCTGACACACACACAAAAAGTATTTTCAAAGAACTAAAACAGAAGCACATTAAACACTACCTTTGTTCTAACACAAGCTGCTTGCTTGTTCCTATAGTTTTTAAAAGTTCTTGTATTTTAAAAACAACTTAAGCTCTTAGATGCTGGTTTATACTCTAGCTCAAATAAATTCCAAAATCACTATGGTTGAAGTGACCCTAAAGTATTACCAAATCAAAATATTTGCCAAGTTTTTGCCTTACAATAAGCATCCAAAGGCACATCTATTGTTTTCAGTGTTAGGCTTGATAGAAAACATACCAAAATACAAACCAAACCCCTCTCATAAGCAAAAAAGTAAATTTATTATTCATGTATCCTCACTTAGCAAACGTGGACAGTTTCACAGATAGGACACTGCAGATGATCCACCCAAACCAGGCTTAAGATTCCTCTTGAATCCATGCAAACACACACCTTTTGAAAAGGCATGTAAATGCAAAGTCCAGAGCTAAGAATAACATACCTCCCTCCACTACTAGTTAGCATGTAAGATACAATCTACATGATTAATCAGATACAAGCAGTGGGGCAGGGTGGGGAGACACTTAAAAATTCTCTTTGCTTTCACCTTTTACTTTGTTACCTTCACAATTTATAAGCTATTTCTTGGATTTTTTTTTCCAGGTTAAAAAAGCATCTCTTGAATCCTAAAGGACACAACCTCCATTCTAGCACACATTTATGTTTGATGGAGTGAAGAGAGACAAGAGAAGTAATTCCATTTTGTCCTTATAATCACTTGCACTCGCAACTTATGATTTCAAAGACACTTTTCATAGCCGTGTATCTGCAAATTAATTCTTTTGTGTTTACTTGACCTCAGTTGAGGTCACCATTATGAGGTCAAAACTGTAATGTAACATAGGTTAGTTGAGCCATGGTCCTCCACACAACATTTCATAGCACTGACATTTCTGTCCAGAAGTATTTTAGGTCACTAAATATACAGACTATAAACTAGGCAGACAGTTTATGCATGTAAAGTGACCCAATCCTTAAAGCAAGGCTAGGAGCGAGCAGAATGTCCCTAGCATTGTACATGCTACTAATGTGTAATTAATCAAAATCTGCCTGTCTATAGCAGACATTTCCACTGTGGCCCAGCAAAATGAAACCTACTTACAACTACTGTGAAAAAATGGTTATTCCAGAAATCATACCCATACCAGAAGAGAAATATTAGAATATCTTCTCCTTTTTCAGTATCAAAGATATTTAAGAGATAAATTATGCAAATTAGAACGTTCAGTTCCTCTGTATTATTACAAAATACTGAGTTATGTATAGTGTGAAAAGCTTTAGCTCATCTTATTTTCAAGAGAGTTAAATTCAGTTCATCTCATTCTGAGAAAAAGGCAGATGTATACATGCATACACTCCTCTCTTCCAGAAGTTGTCTTTGGATAGCAAAGGCATTCTGCACAGCATTTTTTTTTTTTTGAAGTAGTTTAGAGTAGAAGTAAGTAGGCTCAATTTGCCAGTAGTTTAATACCAAGTTGTGTAAATTTGGTGTAAAGTTTGAGCAGTAGTTTACCTCCCTGACAATGTCTTCATTCAGGGCTTCAGAGTTCTACCTACCCTCTCCTCTATGTGTTACAGCTCTGATCAATGATAACTAAAGCACTATAAAGAATACACCCCTGCATTACTTCATGTGCCAGTGACGCAGTTACCAGCTAAAAAAATAAAACAAAAGCCTGGATGTGTTCTTCACAGCTAGAAAGACACTTAAATTCACCTTTCTTTTCAAATTTAAAGAATATATGGAAGTAATTTAGTGGTCAAGCATTGGAACAGGCTGTCCAGGGAGGTGGACATCATCATCATTGGAAGTGTTCAAAAAACATGTAGACGTGGCACTTCAGGATATGGTTTAGTGGGCTTGGTGGTGTTGGGTTGATGATTGGACTTGATGATCTTAAAGGTCTTTTCCAACCTTAATGATTCTGTAACTTGGAATTGCAGTTTTAAAATCTTTCTTATTTACTTAAATTATGCATGATCATGTTCACTAAAAGCCTTTTTAACTGACATGGTTTTAATTTGGATGTCTGATTACAAAGATTTTTCCAAAATATAAAGGACTATTCCTCAGTAGAGCACCAAGGAAGTTTCAGTGTGCCACTTTTGCCTATTCTTTTATTAGTTCTTTAACATTCTTTCTTTACTTCTTGATTTCAGCTTTACCTTTGTCTTCCTTGAGCAAACAGTTCCTGCAACTTTTGACAGAAATGTCACTACAGTATGCAATAGCTAGTACAAAAACAAAAAAACCCAACATATATGTGCTGCCTAATAAAGAGAAGCTAGTTCTAGACTAGACAAGGTTTGTTGATTTATCTATATAAGCAAGCTCTCCCTTCTGCACTTGCAGCTGAAATAAACTTTGGTCAATATTAACAGTCCTGCCAACTAGAAAAGTTTCATGGTAGTCATGCAAATAATGTAAGGCCTCTAACCTGAGGTCTCAGTCTTGGTTTTGTGTTGTTTTTTAATCAGGTCTACATTAAGTGCACAGATATATCTGCTAGTGATCTAGATTCCTACTATAGTGTAATATACTTAACACTATACAGGTAAAACTTTTCCGGTTTTGTTTGGCCATTTTTAAGAGATGGCTGTTTTGCTGATCACGTAATCCTTGTGTACAAAGTTTTTAGACTACTCTGAAACGGAACGTGTCCTTTCTAACCTGATGTCTCAGGTTTTCCTGTGCTACAACAAATAGGATGCAGACCCTACAGTGTTTTTTAACTGAGCCTGCAGTGATGAGTTTCACAGCTTCTTAAAACACTGATTATGCTCAATTCTTACATCTTGGAAAAACGAATATAAGGAATATCACATGCAATTTAGCAAGAACAAACACAGGAGACTCTGGAAACTCTGAAATATCTTGGGTGAGTTTAGAGACCCTAATGAACCTGTGAGCACAATTCTTACATGTAACTGCTTTCCTAAAAACTCTTACCAGCCATCAAAACTTTAACTAAAACCAACTTAATTAGCTAAAACAGTGTGATCCTACTGATCTCCACGAAGAAAATCCTGATACAGTCTTACAGTCCACTTCAGACACATGATCTCTGCCAGAACCCACAGGGCAAGCCTCTGAACCCTGACACAAATCCCCCTCCACTGTAACAGCACTTAGTGCACCACAACATACACTTTCATACTGACCTGTTAGACACAAACAGGAATTTTTACCTGTAATAATGTTTCCATACAAAGTTTTCCCATGCTCTTGGAAGGTGGTGATTCTTATCAGTAACTTTAAGTAGTACTAACGTTTATGAGTATAAAACAATTCTGGCTGGAATCTCTTCCCAACAGCTTGCTAATTTTACAGCATCTTCCATCTTGTTACTTTTGCAAGAACTCAACTGATCAAGGCAATGCAGTGCCACTTCAATTTACAAATAAATATTACTAGTCACACCAATTCGTCTTGCAAACAGTCTGACATTTTTGGACATTCAAATATACCACAAGACCATGGCTTGAATACAGGAGGAAGCTCTTCAGTATTTACCTTCATGCTAATGTTTCATTCAGAAGCAATGAGGATTGCAACTACCATACAGTAAAAACAGTCTACAAATCAAGGACTGTTGCAGTTAGTTGCACTCATTACCTGCGTGTGACAAAACCACTACCCTGAGAATGCTTTTCTTTTTTTTTTTTTAAATCAGGTCTACATGAAGTGCGCAGATATATCTGCTAGTGAACTAGATTCCAACTATAGTTAAAATGCTGCAAACACCATTAGCAATGAACAGTACAGCTCCTATATATTTCATTCCAGATGCCTAAATATTGACAAGGCATGCTTACTTCCACAGTCAGCATGAAAAAGAATAAGAACTTTCTCATTAGTCTAGAAATGGATTCATACATGATTTTTCTCGTTCAGCTATGAAATTTGAACCTAACAGCCATAACTCATAGCAAAGAATTTATACCTCACAAAATTTTTATACTGAATTTATGCGGAACTTTTTCAGCAAAATTTTCATCACTTTTGACCTCTAATGACTGCAACAGGCGTGGCTGATACAGAAGTGAAACAGTTTAACTTAATTTTGTAAAAGTTAAAATTGACACACAACCCTAAAAGCCACACTTAAATACTGCTTCTTGTTGATTTAGCTTGCACCATTATGTTTTAAAGCTAAGCCTGCATTGGAACCTAACAAAATCAATTTAATTAAGCATATACATTTTTATTTTATATTACTCCTATTAGTGATGGTACTCCAGCAAAGGCACACTTTCAGAGATAACAAAACGTTCCCAAAGTAATCTCTGAAAAAAGCATAGTAAGAGAACAGCCTGTTTTCTTAGGAAAATGCAGATATTTTTAAAAAGTGTTCTTAATTGTACACTGAAAAGTTTCTCCTTTGGCTACCCAGAAGTAAGCAGAACATTTGCCCATGACATTACTACCATTAAAAGCAAGATGGAAAGACTAGCAGCTAACAAAACATCAACTATTTCCAATAGCCCTCTTCCCCCCTCCCCCAATTCAGTCCTCTAAACTTTAGATAAAACTTCCAGATGACAGTTTCCACCATTCCTCACTAGAGGAGCTTGCAAATCTACATAGGAAATTAAGTTAAAATTACAGAGCAAATCAGGGTGAACTAAGGTCACACCAGCAGCCTTACTTCTGAACTCTAATCCACATCAAGATACTGTCCAACCTTAAACACAGAGCAGCAAAAAGCCAAGTTACATCAGATGCAAATTAAAAATAAAAACAAGAAGTTTCTGAGTTCAGAAAATGGCTGAAATTGCATTCCTAATAACCCAAAGTCTTGTAGCTCCCTGCTTTAAATTTAAAATATTAACTTTTGTCTACTTTGTATATTAAAGAATCAAATACATCTGGGTCCCAGTAGCAGAACTACCAGTACCTCCATGAAAATGGGAGGAGCATGTGCACGTCTTCAAAAGATGACTACATTACCAGAGCAGAGCGAGAAGCTGCCCACACCATAAAACTTTTGATTGTCATGATCCTCACTATCCTATGTGTGAATAAGAAGTTTCCATTTCTCCTTCACAGTAACACCAAGTTTGAGACATACAGCAACATTAACTAGAGCAAATCTAATGAGATCCAAAAACAAGGAACATTTTATATCACCTTTACGTACTTCAAATTTAAAGAACAGAAGTCAACTGTATTGAACTGATATTCAAATCTAGTACATAACTACAAAGACCTCAGAGAAAATGTATTTGATTTTTTATTCTTAGTACTGATGTCAAGTAATGCCTCATACCTGCTAGACCAAGCTACATCACTGCACCTTCTGACTCCAAAACCAGAACAATCAAAAGGTGAAGAAAAGGAGGTAACACTAATTGATGGTTTTAGAAGAACATCACATCAAAGTTGTAATCTTTGTTCAAGAATCATAGAATGGTTTGAGTTGGAAGGGACCTTTAAAGATCATCTCGTCCAACACCCACTACCAGGGGCAGGGACATCCTTCACCAGATCAGGTTGCTCAAAGCCTTGTACAACCTGACCTTGAACACTTCCAGTGATGAGGCATGCACAATTTCTCTGGACAACCTGGTCCAGTGTCTTGCCACTCTCATAGTAAAGAATGTCTTCCTTATGTCCAAACTAAATCTACCCTCTGTCAGTTTAAAACCATTGCCCCTTGTTCCTGTCACCAGATGCAAATTAAAGTAAAAAGTCTGGTAAAAAGTCTCTCACAATCTTTCTTATAAGCCCCCTTTAAGTACTGAAAGGCCTCAATAAGGTCTCCCTGAAGCCTTCTTATCTTCCAAGCTGAGGAACCCCAACTCTCTCAGCCTTTCTTCATAGGAGAGGTCTGATCATCTCTGATCATTTTTGTGGCCTTCCTCTGGACCCGTTCTTACAGATCCACATCTTGTGCTGGGGGCCCCAAAGCTGGATGCAGTACTCCAGATGGGGTCTCATGAGAGCAGAACAGAATCACCTCCCTTGACCTGCTGGCCATGCTTCTTTTTACAAGTCCAGGATACAATTGGCAAAGAAGGTAGGGCAATTCTGAGGATAAACAACAAGAGATTCCAGCTCTGGCAAAAATTTACATATGACTATACCGTTTTCTGAAGTACAAAATGGAATTAATATTCTCCTATTTTCACAGTAGCCTTCATTAATTTTTTCAAGGTTCACAGATGAAGAGGGATTTGAAAAATCTTAAATTAAATAAAGTGAAATGTAATAAATGTTTGGTTTATTTAAAAAAGTACATTTGATTTTGACCTGTGTCATTTATAAGAGGTGAGGTAGCAGCATGAGGCAGTTCACTGTTGTGACATCAGAGGTTCTGTGGGACACACATTTCCCAAACCAGTGCTTTTCCCAGCAGCTATACTGCAACTATTCCCTGATTTAATCTCATATAACTACTCATGCTGGATAATGCAAAGAGTGTTTAAATCTGACAATGTTCCATCACTGTAGTTACATTAAAGGCTACAAGTTACAGCACTACAGCAGAGCCCATCAGCTGAGGACAATTTTATTACCAAGTCATTTAGTCATGTCTGTAACAGGTCAGATCTGCAGTGCTGTAGAAACATCAATAGTCAATCTGTGTAGTTCTGCCACTGGAAAACCTACAGCTCATAATAAAATAGCAAGTTACTTGTAGACAAGCTCAACAGCTCTCTATAATTTTCCAACCATTACATTTTCTTGCCTTTTCCTTACTGAAAATTCTCCATTAGAAAGTAAGGGAAACTCAATGGTGTCCATGATAAGTTAAAAAAAAAAAGTTTAAGTTTGCACACTGTATAGGTTACAACTTTTACCTAGGCCTCTAAATATTGGTTCCGACAAACACTTCTTTACATGGGAGATTATCTTGAAAAATACAATAACCAAAAAGTTTTTATTAGTTTACTCTTGCCAGAAAAAACAATACTAGCACTTAAGTAGTCCGTTTAAAGCAAGTTCATACATTTCTAAAGCACGTGCAGAACTTCCAAGACCAAATTTTTCACACTCTCCTTTCTTCAGCTCTGTGCAGCAGGAAGACTGTATCGACCTGGAGGCTGCTGGGACTGCCTGTGCACATCCCCCTGGCATGCCCATCACCCACCCTTGTTCTCCTCCTGATGCACGCAGACAGACCCTGTTGGACAGCACAGGAAGTACAACAGCATGGCCACACTGTTGGACACCAGCACTGATCCAGCCACTTTACACTATAATCTGATTCTGCCCTTGGCAAGTTAGAAAATCCTGGTTGAAAAGTGTAGTACACAAGACATCAGTATCCACCTCTAACATACTGACCACCTCTTACTAGGACAACTCCCTCACTTCACATTCATGATATAAACTTTTGATGTTGAGTAGTATAAGTGCAAGTGGGACATCCTTAAAGCTGTTTTCATCCACTAGGATTTTTTTTTTTAAAAACCTATCAAACTTCAATGCCAAGAGAGGTGACTCCAGGCATACTCAATTCACACAACCACTGACACCCAGGATGCGACTGTCATCATTAAGCCAGGCCCTACTGAAATTATTATGACTACACAAAACTATGCACTACTTGAGAAACACAACAGATGAAAAGCAATGCTCTCAGATCTTAACATGTAAGTTGTAAGAAAACACTTTTTAAGCTGAATATCCAAGATAACTTTCTCAAAGGACTCAGTATTGTTTTCATAACTATACAGCTAGAATGTAAGACCTTACACCAAGACTAAGAGTAAACGAAATCCAAAAAAGCCACCCCCAAATCAGTATCCAAATAAGGGTGTGCTTCAATTTAGCTTAAATTAATTTCAATTATTTAAAGCAATGTGATTTTCTCATGCCAACAGTCTAAGTAACAGGCCCAAGTTACAAGGCAAGTTCAAACCAGTGTAAAAAGGACTAAGATGGAAGAAGAATCATGTAGTTAAATCAGCACAAATATTTTGTCAGCCAAGGAGTGGGGAGCATATGCCTAATTTATGTACCTAAACAAAGAAACTGTTCTCTACATGATCACTGGATAGGCAATGGAAAGTTTCCACCAGAGGGGTACTTCAGATCAGAAACCTAGTTCAGTTGCTCTGAGCTGTTGTCGAGTTACTAGGATCTGCGTGTACTCAGCTGAGAAAATAAGAAGCTGTTAACACTAGGCACCAAACCTGGGTTCTAGAGCTAGGTGTATAAATTACTCCCAAGATCAGATGTGTTCCCCATGGCTCCACAGGCCAACTATGTCCAGTGTTTCAATTGCACCTCAAATATATAGTGAAATGTAACCGATCTCAAGATCCAAAGCAACTACAATGTAAAATAAGAAGTTGGGCAACAAATACTAAGAAACAAGAGAAGTCACAAAGCAGAGGGAAAAAAATTCTTTCTAGTCGAGTCACCAGCAGAGACACAAAGAGTCAGTGCAACACAGACACTTACCCATCAATACACAACATTACAGCAGGTCACTATGAGCATCTTGCAGTAAAAAACTATGCACTATGGTACCTATGAAATATATCTTACTACTTCCCCAAAGAGCATGCATCCAAAGCACACTCCACATCAACTACGTACCAATTCACAATATGGTATTACAAACAATATTGGGTCTAATGTAAGTTACATGGCCACTAGGTATTTCTGGTCCCCATGGACCATTCTCCCAAGTCCTGCCAAAAGGATTTCCAAAACAGACTTTTTTTTTTTTCCCCTCAGACCAGCATCAGGGTATGTGTGTGTATTAGGGGGGAGGTATACGATTGTATATATATTCCCCTGGGGGAATCTGCTGTTGAAGAAGTCAGTAAGAAAACAAATGAAAACAAAATAAGGTAAAACAAGTAAGTAATCTTTGTCCTCTTAGTGCTGACTGACAAGTATACAGGTAACCTAGGGTTAAATCCCTTTCTCCTCAAAGGCACAGCTGGAGGATTTAAATACAAAGTCGGGGAGACAGCATGTGAGTCTACAAAGGAAAGGAAGGAGTATTAGATGAGATCACAAGGAAGGTTTTAATGACAGGAAAATAAGATCAGAAGGGCAAAAAACATGGTGAAGGAAGTAGTTACTGGGAGGAAGAAAACTTAAAAGGGGAAAGGTAATGGGGGATAATGATGGTGATGGGATATAAATTGAAGAGGAAATAAGAATTATGGCAAAAGGATCCCAGTAAGGACACAGTTAGCTTTCAGTGGCAAAGTTACTGAGAAACAAATGAGGTGATTATTTGCAACAACAACAAACTGCAGGACTAGTCATCTAGATGGAGGCAATAAATACACAGACAGATAAAAGGTTACAGGGGGCACCTTCTCTGGTAAGGCCACAACAGTAGGTGGCAACAAGGAGATGCCTGGTGCACAGTCCTTGGCAGAAACCTGGAGAAGGTGACAAGGAGGAGCTGTGGGAAATATCCCCCAGCAGCCACGATGGTACTGGAGACACAGGGGAACTTCTCTAGGTAGAACCAAACAGCTCCTAGACAGACCTGAGCATCACTAGGGCTCTGGGGACGGCTAGGATAGAAGGTAGTGAAAGGAGGCAGCACAGAGAAGGCAGGTGAACACCCAAAAACAGTGCCCAGTGAGGTTATGGACAAAAGCTTACGGGGCAAAGACAGCAGAGGAATGGGACGAGGCAGGGCCTGGGATGGGTGCGGTGGGGAATCCTGGAGCCGAGAAGGCAGAGAGGGGGCGCGGGGCTGCGGGAGGACGGGCCCACGCCGGGGTCTAAGAGCCCGCGGGCGGGAGAGAAAGGCAGCC
>NW_010559705.1:0-1004 GCF_000687285.1 Phaethon lepturus
TATATATTAAAAATGAAATAAATAAATAATTAAAAATAAATAAATAAATAAATAATGTGTGCACAGGGGAACTAAGTGTCAGTGCTCAAATCTACCTCTAATGGTGGAAGTTTAATATTGCTTTAATGTGCTTATTTTTCCAGTAATCTACCCTGAGGCTGGACAGTTATGAGTGGCAGGGGGTGTGGAATAGCATGGGTAAATGCCTAGGACAGCGAGCACCTTCAGTATTTTGGAACTTCACTCCTGAACAAGTGCAGAATCCTGCTAAACTAGTAGAATATTTGGAAGAAGTATGCTGTTGCCCTGGCAGTTCCAAGGAGACACAAATCATTGCAATCTGCTGGGGCCTCGCTAACGTGTACTAAGTGTTCAACACTATTCAGTATCCTCCAGGGGAAGAGAAGGTCTCTGGATCTGACAAATAAACAACAGGCACTGTGGCTACTTCAACGCCCATGACAGGCACTGTAGCTGAACCAGAAAACCGACCCATGCTGGTATCAGTCATCCCTATACACAAGAAGAAATAATGGAAGTGGAAGTAAACTTGTTTAGTAAGGGATGAAGAAGCTTCTTCTAAGAGGGTCCTCCAGGGGAAGAGAAGGTCTCTGGATCTGACAAATAAACAACAGGCACTGTGGCTACTTCAACGCCCATGACAGGCACTGTAGCTGAACCAGAAAACCGACCCATGCTGGTATCAGTCATCCCTATACACAAGAAGAAATAATGGAAGTGGAAGTAAACTTGTTTAGTAAGGGATGAAGAAGCTTCTTCTAAGAGGGAGCAGGAGGAAGAAGTGGATGAGGCAGACTACTCCAAAGCAGGGCCATCACGAGAACAGGAGGAAGAAGAGGAAGAACGCATAAACGAGGCCATAACCACCAGATCTCTATCCCTGAGTGAGCTGCAAAATACATGTCGTGGTTTAGCCCCAGCTGGCAACTAAGCACCACACAGCCGCTTGCTCACTCCCCCACAGTGGGACGGGGGAGAGAATC
>NW_010559705.1:1050-2422 GCF_000687285.1 Phaethon lepturus
CAGCACAAGAAGCTGGACTGTCCTTGACTGCTTAGCAACAACTCAAAACATCAGCACGTTATCAACAGTTTCTCATCCCAAATCCAAAACATAGCCTCACACTAGCTTCTGTGAAGAAAATTAACTATCCTGGCTGAAACCAGGACAATATGCAAAAAGATTTCAGCCTTCATGCAGGTGAGCATATTGTCACCTGGCTACTCCAATGCTGAGATAACAGGGCCAGTAGCCAGAAATTAGAGTGTAAGGAAGCCAAGCAGCTGGGATACCTTTCTAGGGAAGAGGGCACTGACAAAGCTGTTGGAAAAGGGGCACAAGTCCTCAGCCTCTGGAGGCGACTCTTGTTGGGTGTGAAGGAAAGGTATCCTTTCAAGGAAGATGTTCTATGTCACCCAGGCAAGTGGACCACCATGGAGAAAGGTAACCAGTACCTGAGGGAATTAGCTGTGGTGATGATTTATGATGACCTGAACAATGAGCAGTTATCCAAAGACCCAGATGAAGTACACACGACCCACGTGTCAGAAGTTTGTACTGAGGATACCATCATCATATGCAAACTCATTGGCTGTAATGACCTGGAAAGATGGAGAGGGAAAAATGGTGGATGAATTGGCTGGGCAGCCTCCCTCGTCTCAGCTGTGGAGAAACTAGTCCAGCAAATCAAGGAGGATAGATCCTACTACCCACCTGTACAGACCAGTATCTCAGCTATTAGGAGTAAACGTTCCTTTGCTCGAGAGAAAATATAGCAGGTACACACCACTGGCCGCCCTGTGGTTTTAACTGTGTGACCACGGAGAGGACATGAGGAAGTGGGATGGAAAAATCTACCTTGACCCTAGAGGCACGGGTACGTGAGTTGCAAGGAAAAACAATCACAAAAGGAAGGAGGTCTTCCAGGAAAATTGCTGCTCCAGTTTCCAATGGGCAGGAACTCTGTCTGTTCCCCAGACAGAGTAGAAGGGCTTACCTTACTCCTGATTTTAATTAAGGGACTTCTGATTCTTATTTACAAGGAGTAATGAATGCTGTAACCAGGAATATAGGGGCCCTGGCTCCAGCCACCTGGAGGAAAGGGACAACCGGGTTTATTGGACTATGTGTATTCAATGCCCTGGCACATCCGACCCACAAGCTCTAGCGGACACGGATGCACTGTGTACCCTAATGCCATCAAGGTATAAAGGGGCAGAAACCATCTGTATTTCTGGAGTGACTGAGGGATGCCACCTAAATGTCTTGGAGGCTGAAGTGTGTCTAACTGGGAAGGAGTGGCAAAAGCACCCCATTGTGACTGGCCCAGAGGCTCTGTGCATCCTGGGCATAGACTACCTCAGCAGAGGGTATTTCAAGGACCCAAAAGGGTACC
>NW_010559705.1:3038-3381 GCF_000687285.1 Phaethon lepturus
AACAAATCAAACAGGAGATAGTTCATGCCGTAGCCCTCGGGCCAGTCCGGGCAGGACAAGATGTTAAAAATGTGCTCTACACCACAGCTGGGGTAAACAGCCCTACCTGGAGTCTCTGGAAAAAAAGCACCAAGGGAGACTCGAGGTCCACCCCCAGGGTTTTAGATTTGGGGATACAGAGGATCCGAGGCCTGCTATACTCCAACTGAAAAAGAGATAATGGCAGTATATGAAGGGGTTCAACCTGCTTCAGAAGTGATTGGTACTGAAGCACAGCTCCTCCTGGCACCCCGACTGCCGGTGCTGGGCTGGATGTTCAAAGGGAGGGTCCCCTCTACACATC
>NW_010559705.1:3429-3781 GCF_000687285.1 Phaethon lepturus
GTGAACAGGAAACCCCAATTGCCCAGGAATCATGGAATTGATCATGACCTGTCCAGAAGGCAAAGGTTTTGAAATATCACCAGAGAAGGAGGTGGCACGTGCTGAAGAGGCTCCACTGTATAATAAATTGCCAGAAAATTAGAAGCAATATGCCCTGTTTACTGATGAGTCCCGTCATATTTTAGAAAACCATCAGAAGTTGAAAATTGCTCTATAGAGTTCCACATGACACATCTCAAAAACTGTTGAGGGAAAAGGCAAATCGAGTCAGTTTGCAGAAGTGAAAGCCACCCAGCTGGCTCCAGGTATTACTGAATGAGAAAAGTGGCCAGTACTCTGTCTCTATACTGAA
>NW_010559706.1:0-5689 GCF_000687285.1 Phaethon lepturus
TAGTGTTTCTGTGATTCTATGATTCTGTGAAAAATGTTCCAGCTGACCTCAGCCTATGGTCTCTCCAGCAGCTAGGTGGGACTCTTCCTGGTCCTTCCAGTAAGCAGCACTTAAGGAGTTCCCCTCAGACACACTCTCCCCTGGTTCCCAAGTCACTTCACCTACTTACCACCCAGTGCAACTTGCTCCTCACTAGCGATCACCACACTCCCTCGCAAACCTGGATTGCTACAGGTTCTACACCATGGACACATGGGGCCCGTGTGACCTGAGGTCCTACTTCAGGTGCTGGTATTCAGATCCCCATACACACACACACCAGGGAGTCCCTCACTTCTGGGCTACAAGTGCACATTGCCGGCTCATGTGCATCTTTTCATCCACCAGTACCCCCAAGTCCTTCTCGGCAGGGCCGCTCTCAATCCTTTCATTCCCCAGCCTGTATTGATACCAGGGGCCACCTCAACCCAGGTGCAGGACCCTGCACTTGGCCTTCTTGAACCTCATGAGGTTCACACAGGTCCATTCCTTGAGCTTGTCCAGGTCCCTCTGGATGGCATCCCAACCCTCAGGCATCTCAACCACAGCACTCAGCTTGGTTTCATCTGCAGACTTGCTGAGGGTGCACTCAATCCCACTGTCTGTGTCACTGATGAAGACATTAAAAAGTACTGGTCCCAATACTAACCCTTGAAGGATACCACTTATCACTGATCTCCATCTGGACGTTGATGAACACTACCCTCTAGATTTGACCATCCAACCAATTCCTCATCCACCCAGCAGTCCACCCATCAAATCCATATCTCTCCAACTTCAAGAGAAAGATGTTGTGGGGGACTGTGTCAAAGACCTTACAGAAGTCCAGATAGACGACATCCATAGTTCTTCCCTTGTCCACAGATGTAGTCAATCTGTCATAGCAGGCCACTAGGCTGGTCAGACAGGATTTGCTCTTGGTGAAGCCATGCTAGTTGTCTCAAATCACCTCCCTGTCCTCCATGTGCTTTAGCATAGCTTCTAGGAGGATCTGTTCTATGATCTTACCAGGCACAGAGGGGAGGCTGACAGGCTGGTAATTCCCAGGGTCCTCCTTGCTACCCTTTTTAAAAATGGGTGCAATGTTTCCCTTTTTCCAGACTCCAGGGACTTCACCTGACTGCCATGACTTTTCAAAAATCATGGAGAGTGGCTTGGCATTATCAGCCAGTTCCACGAACCTGATCTTCTCTTACAATGGGAGAGACTTTGTTCCTCCTGTCCCCATCTTGCAGGCCATCCCCTCGAGAGTTTTGGGAAGAGACATTGCCAGTGAAGACTGAGGTAAAGAAGTCATTGAGTACCTCACCCTTCTCCTCATCTGTTGTTACCAGTTTGCCAGTCTTGCTCATCAAGATGGATACGCTTTCATTGACCTTCCTTTTCTGTCTGACATACTTGTAGAAGTTCTTATAATTCTTTGCATCCCTGGCCAAATTCAGCTCCAAACACACCTTGGCTCTCCTGATCTCATCCCTACATAACCAGGCTCGGTCCCTTGTAGTCTTCCCAGGATACCTCTCCCTGCTTCCAATGCCTTTGCATTTACTTCTTGCCCTTTAGTTTGCCCAGCAGGTCTCCACTCAGCCATGCTCATCTCTTGCCTTCCTTTCCTGATTTCTTACGCCTGGGGATCGACAGCCCTTGTGCTCTGTGGAAAACATCCTTAAAGATCTGCTCCCTTGTTCCTGAGGGCAGTTTCCCATGGGGTCCTACTGACAAAGTCATTGAAAAGCTGGAAGTTTGTTTTCTTAAAATTCAGGGACTTTACTCTTTGCTTGCCTCCTATCCCTCAGGACTGCAAACTTCACCAGTGCATGATCACTGCAGCTCAGGCTGCATCCAATCTTGATGTCAACAATTAGCTCACATGTGTTGGTGACCAATAGGTCCAATATGGCATCCCCTCTGTTAGGGTTGTCTATTACCTGCCATAAGAATTTATCTTCCATGCATCCAGGAGTCTCCTGGACTGCCTACAGCTTGTCATTTTACTTTTCCAGGAGATGTCAGGGTGGTTGAAGTCCCCCAGCAGGATGAGAGCCTGCAAGTGTGATGCTGTCTGTAGCTGGAGTAGGAGGGTTTCCTCAATAGACTCCCCTTGATCAGGTGGCCTGTAGTAGTCACCAACCACAAGGTTCCCTTTGTTGCCTCAGTCCCTGATTCATACCCATAAGCTTTCAACTTGCTCATGCCTATTCCTCAGACACAGCTCTTCACACTCTATCCAGTTCTTGATAGAGGTCAAAACCTCCACATTTACTTCCTTGCCTGTCTCTTCTGAATGGCCTGTAGCCATCAGTAGCCACACTCAGTTGTGGGATTCGGCCCACCAGGTTTCAGTAATGGCGACCAGGTCATAGCTTTCTAGCAGCACGGTGGTTTCCACCTCCTCCTGTTTGTTGCCCATGCTGCATGCCTTGGAGTAGAGGTAATTCAGCTGGGCTGTTGGCCATGTCACCCTCTTAGAGGAATCTCCTTTAGTTCCTTTGAGGTCTTACTCTGATGAAACAGGCTGAGGGGCCTTGCTAGCACCACCTCCCTCTAACCTTGCTGTCATCCCACAGTTTGTTCTGGGTGAGCCTGGTATTATCCGCCACCCGCTTCGAGTCTAATTTGAAACCCTGTCAATAAGTCCCGCTCGCTTGTGAGCAAAGATCCTCTTCCTCCTTTGAGAAAGGTCAATCCCATCTGATACCAGTAAGCCAGGTGTCATGTAGGCCATCCCATTATCAAAAAAACCAAAATTGTCATGATAGCCCCAGTCATGGAGCCATGCATTAATAGACTGGACCTCTTTGTTTCTTCCTATGTCACAGCTTGAAGGAGGTAGGAAAAAATAACCTGTACTCCAGATTCCCTTACCAATTGTCCCAAGGCCCTGAAGTCTTTTTTGATCACACTTGGACTGTGTGTTGCAGCTTCATCTCTACCCACATGGAAGAACAGTAGTGGGTAATAGTCTGAGTGCCACACCAGGCTAGGAAGTTTGCTAGTGATGTCCTTAACCCAGGCCCCAGGGAGGCAGCAGACTTCCCTAAGAGAAGGGTCTGTCTGGCATATTGGACCTTCAGTTCCCCTCAGAAAGGAGTTGCTTACAACTATAACCCATCTTTTCTTCCTTGTGGGGGTGTTTGTGATGCAGGAGGTTGGCCTTTCTGACCTTGGCAGCACCTCTTCTGGTGTATCTGGACCATCATTCACTTCATCCATGGACTGTCTTTCAACATCCAGACCCTCATACCCGTTGTACAGAGGCACCTGGGGAGGCGAGGTGGGCAGGGAGGTGGTTCGCCTACCACACTGAGCAGGGACTCACCTCCATTTGCTCCTTTCCTTTAAGCTACTGCCCTCAGCCTGTCTGGGGGAGGATACAAGACCCCCTTGATCTTGTCTTTTTTCTGGTGGCTGATCCAGCTTCTGTCTCAGGGAGGACAGAGTATGGTTCCTCAAGTTGATCTATTTCTCTGACTCTTTGATACTCCTTAACGTTTCTATCTTCTCTTGTAGCTCTGCCACAAGGCTGAGCAGATCGTCCATCTGGTCACACCTCACACAGCTTTTCTCACTGCTGCTGTTGGTTACCAGTGAGAGGCTCTGGCACTCCCTGCAGCCTGAGACCTGGATGGCTGCACGTTTCCATGGGAGCCGTGTCTGGGTTGCCACATCCAGTCCGGCAACTGCAGAAGATGTGGCTTTCAACCAGGTGGCTCCATGTGAGAAGGCGATGACCACCAACAGAACTCACGTCTTGAGCTGGTGGGGCCTATGCATCTCCACAAGAGCTACATCTCCACAAGGTCAGCATCTTCCACAAGAGCTACTGGCTCTTGGAGGGTCTCTCTGCTGCCCTGGCATTTCCCTGCCTCAGGAAACACGCTGTGTGCCAAGATCTGTTGCTCTGCTGCAGGTCGGACTGGCTCCAGAGCAGCTCCCCTCAGCTACTAGTGACTGTCTTATGTTTGTTCCTCCCCAAATCACCTAGATTCCTTCCTTTCTCCACTTTTGGTTCCTCCACTAAATATCCCATAAATAGTCTTGCTCTCCTAGGAAATCCTAGGATTCTGCAGGAACTGCTTCTACTCTTTAAAATTTTCTCTGTAAAGCTTGGTCAATTCTACAGCAGGATCTGACTGGGAGAGTCAATGAAATGGCCAGATCTCTCACCTAGGATGTTAACCAGCTCACAGACACATACAAATGGTATTTTTTAAGTGACCTTTGAACAGCAGGAGCTGCAAAGGGGAATCTCTGGGACAATGTGAGACTCCCACCTGGAGACCCCTTGCGAGGATTAGGCGAATGCTGTGTTACAAAGGCAGTTATGGCATTCAGTCACCCACTTGGTCTCAAGTTGTTCCATTATCTCATCTGGTCAGAGACTAGTGAGGTAGTTGCTGGACCACCAGGAAACTTGTGACTGAGAGCAATGAGTGCACACATATGCGCAGTCCTGATACCCCAGCGCACCACAACTACAATTACAGGAGAAACCTCCGTTTCATCCTTACGACACTATTTTAGCTTCAATTCCATATACCTAGCCACAGCTCCTGCTTATTCCCAGACTTTATTAGCCTGTGACTGGCTGAGCTGAGCTGAGCAGGTCTGTGTTTCTCTGAATGGTTATCCTGTTTTCCACTGGTAACAACCATTTCTGCACAGCGGATATAATGCATGAAAACAGACAGCTTAGCTCATGACCTGACTGCTGACTCTGCCCCAGACAAGTCAAACAGCAAGTTTTTTTACTAAGGATAGATGGGGTAATGCACTTCCGCAGCTAAGTTTATTTGTGGTTTTTTTAAATTATGTTAAACCTTGAGCTGAACATATGGGAACAACAAGCCTTTGAAGTGTTTCATGGGACAAAATGCTGGTGAACTGAAAATCACAGCATTGGTAAAACAAGACAAAATAAATAGGCATGATTAGTTTGTCATTGATCTGCCAGAGCCTTAATTCTTAATAATTTTTAATAATCCTTTATGAGGTTATTGTGTATTATAGGTCAAAGCTGTCAAGAAAGTTAATTTCTCAAACATCATGATGACATTAAAAATATATATAATTATTGTTTCAGAAAAAAATATTGAAAAATATAAGTTTGTGTTTTGGGAATAAGTCACTGGATTAGGCATCACTTGTTTCACAAAAAAAATCCCATCTTTTATGTATTTTTTTGTCCTTCGTGTAAATGGACAAAAGAAAAAAAATTCAAAGACCATAGATAACCTGTGAAGTTGCTTGCTTTTGGTGCTGTCAGAGGGAATATATATCGAAAGAACATAAAAAATGTGCTGTGTATATGTAGCAGCCTGAAAATCAAGAAGAAAAGAAAATCACTGAAGCATTTCCACATGAGAGAAAAATTGCCTAGAAAGAACAGTTTACAGTGGCTTGAGTATTCCGCTTCAAATACAGAATCCAGCACCACCAGACTCAGTTACACTAGTTAAGGCTGTAGCAATAGATTGCTGTTTGAGCTTACTACAAAATCACAAGCTGCAAAAAATAAATGGTATGCAATGACAAGTTTCCAGCATTATGGAGAGTCTTTTAGGGTCAAAATCACAGAGACTACTTTCAAGTGAACTCCATGATTATGGATTTTTTTTTTTTTTTTTTTTTTTTTACCGTGCACCAAAAA
>NW_010559706.1:5720-11575 GCF_000687285.1 Phaethon lepturus
TACCATGGACACATCAAAAAAGTTAGGTAACAAGCTGTTCTTACTAGTTTTGTAGTACTCAAAAAAAGCAAGGAGTCAAGCAAGATTTTCTTGATTTTTTTTTTTTAGTTAAGATGGTAATGAAATAAGCAAAGCAATAAGGGACATAATTAAGGGGAACTTACTGAGTCTAGAACTCATTTCATTATAGTCTTCTAATAAAAAAAAATCTATTTTGAGGTAGTGAACTAGTTTAACCACAGCACTAAAATGACTCATGTTTATTTGAATTGGTCTAACACCTGTATCTGACTTGTCCAAGAGATCTAAGAAAATGAGAACTTTCAGGGTGTTACATGCCTAGCTTCTCCCAGCTTTTGAATTTTCATACCTATAGGCTCACAGTACAATAATGTTAGTCATTACACTGGGATGTCCCTAAAATTCTTTGTCCTAAGCAACTTGCTTTGTCTCAAGTGGCAGGTAATATTTTAAAATTAAATACAGTGCTGAACGGTTAGCAGCACAATAATGCAAGACCATATAATTTCCATGTTGGGATTTTTATAAAAGAAGTACTGAGTTTTCCCTCCAAAAATTTACAAAGACATTTATATTTGAAACTCATACAATCAAGTACATGAAAAAGGTATTGATGTACCATATTCTTATTGGTACTTTCAAATTAAAAAGCAGAGGCTCCCTTGTTTCAAAGATTGCACATCTATCATAGACTTTTCTGGAATTGACTTGTATTATATGTTCTAAAGTAAAGAGCAATTTATGTTCTAGTTGGTACAGACCACAGTGAAATGAGCTCTTGTTTAATACCCAAACACAGACAAGAAAGAATCCTAAATAACATTTCACAAAAATAAAAATAAAAATAAAAATATTTTTCTATGCTCAATGACTTTCTGACTATGGAGTTTAGATTAGAACCTCTCACTATCTGTCATTGTTCTCAGAATGTAATCTGTAATTTTGTTTTATTTTTTAAACTTGTAATATTTTAAATGCCTGCAGATAGATAAAATTATGAGGTAGTAGTAGTTTGCCCTCCAGTCTGCAGATTTACTGAAAGACCCTGAACTGGTTTAGTCCACTCATCTGAATGGACTATTAATTCTTCACTGTTTTAACCGACAAATCTCTCTGGTGCTTTGATTTTGTCACATCAAAATGTTTTCAACTTCATATTGTGTAAAAATCTTTTATTGCTTCTTACTGGACTTCTATAACCTCCACATTTGCTTGTGAGAACTGCTTTGTACCACCCATTATGGTTGCAAATGAAAATCCATGTACGCTTCTTGATAAATTGGCAATGAAAGAGAATACCGTCCAAAACTGTCAGAATTCCGAAAATAATAATTCTATACTCAGCAAAAACAGCAGGAAGCTTACTAAACAGGTAGTTCAAATTTTGTTCTTTTGACTGATAGCAGCAGAATGTTGCCATTTAAAGAACAAGAAACCGAGGACAAAAGCAGAAATTTAGTTGGTCAATGCCCAAAGTCAATAAGCAAACCAACAACAGAGCTGGAAACAGAAGCTACATCTATGATTCCCAGTCCTCGCTACAGCAAGTACATTAGAAATTATCTTGCATAATTTTATTTTCTTTAATTATTGTTGAAACTAAGCTATATTATTACTTTTATCTATATTGTTGATCTATTTCTACTGAATATGGCTGCAAACTCTGCAAGAACAAATAAGCATAGCCGCCTACTTCCTGAGAACACTTGTCTGGTATGTACTCATCTACATGATTTTCCACACCTATGGTTCACAAAATGTGCATTGGCTGAGTATTTTAGAGCCTGACTGGAGCTACTCCATTTGGCAATAAATCCTCACATATCTGTTCAGTCAGAGGGGAAGCAAGACTGCACAGTACCTAGTGGTTACAACATTCACTCAGAGTGGAAGAACAATTAGTTTTCATTCCTATCCCATTATTTCTTAGTTTAAAATGTTTATGAATTTAATAGAACTAGATTTTCCTTATCCTATGGTATCTGCTATGCCACAGAATCATGTTTGCTCATTTCTTCTATCTGACTGAATATTTATTTTATTAAAATGGAATCATCTTCAAGTAGTCAATGAGCAAGCTGCAACTCAGAAATCCCCATAGCTTGTAGCATAGGTTATGACAGCTGGACACCTAAAACTGATGAGATAGCGGAGCTTGGATTCTTCTTGCATCCACCAAAAGTCTTCCTTTACCTGTCTGCTACAAATTATACTTCAAATCTTTGATGCCTGCAAAAGGCGGTTGTAAATTCTTGTCGTGGTTTAGCCCCAGACAGCAATCAAGCACCACACAGCTGCTCACTCACTCTCCCCAACACCCCACAATGGGACAGGGGAGACAATCGGAAAAAACTTGTGGGTTGAGATAAAAACAGTTTAATAGCACAGCAAGAGAGAAGGAAACAACAATGATAACAATAATAATGATAATACTGACAAAGGAATGTACAAGAACAAGTGAGTTGCAGTTGCTCAACAGTAAGTTGAGCAGTTGCTCACCACCCCGTGATCGACAGCCTGTCCCTGAGCAGTGATCCCCGCCCCCCGGCCAACTCCAGTTTATGTACTGGGCATGACATTATATGGTAGGGAATATCTCTTTGGCCAGGCTGGGTCAGCTGTTCCCGCCGTGCCCCCTCTCAGCTTCTTGTGCACCTCCCCACTGGCAGAGTATGGGAATCTGAAAAGTCCGTGTCTTAGAATAAGCACTGCAACTACTTAGCAACAACTAAAAACTTCAGTGCGTTATCAACATTATTCTTATACCAACTCCAAAGCACAGCACTATACCAGCTATCAGGAATAAAAAACAACTTCATCCCAGCTGAAACCAGTACAATTCTAAATGCAGGGAAATGTCTCTCCATAGCCCCAGAACTTTAAGTACTTAGGGGGATGATATTTAAAATAAACCCTCTAATCAGGGGTTTACTTACAGGTTAGCTGTAAAGATGACCCACATGGAAAAATGGGAATGTCTCTTCCCTTCACTAACAAGCAACATAATCTTATTCGGGACTCATGCCTGCGCTCTCCAGAGACCCCTTCCAACCTCAACAATTCTACGACTGTACAGTTTTAACCAAACAAGTGCCAAGGAAGGGAAATTATCGGGCGTATAATTGTCCTTTATGAACCTTTCCTTTGAGATACAGGTTTTGAAACCATAATACAGAAAAGCCTGTATTTTATAAGAGAATTGATAAGCCTACACAAGTTAAGATCCTTAAATATGGTTGGTGTTCAAGGGATTTGACATTCTGCTTTTTTAAAATCCACCTGATTGCTAGGTATTTCTTGAAAAACAGTTCTTCACCCATAAAAAAGTATTTCTCACTGACAGGGGTTATTATCTCTTTCTTAAGGTTCTGATCTGCAATATTTCAGTGTGACTTAAAACTCAAAATACATCCAAACCAAGTTAAACTTTCTCAGGTTTATTCAGTAACTTATCCTGAGCAGAAATTTACATTTCCCTTTAAGATTTATTTGTATTATGCTAACTGCAGAAATGGTTTCAGCCTCAGCTTTACACTAGTTTTGAGGTGTCATTTATTTCCATCTCTTCCTTTAATCAACCGTTGAAAAGATTTTGCCAGATCACAGAATCTGGCCTGACATTTTTTGACATAATTGACTATATAATGATGTCCAAGTATATCTATTGTAATTTACCTCACATCTTAGAGGAATTATTATCTTCTATGCTGAAAGAAGAGTTCTTTTTATTTAACTCTTGGTAAGACAGTGTCCTGGTTTCAGCTGGGATAGAGTTAATTTTCCTCATAGTATCTAGTATGGGGCTATGTTTTGGATTTGTGCTGAAAACAGTGTTTCAGTTGTTTTTAGTTGTTGCTAAGCAATCAAGGGCTGTTCCATCTTATGCTGGCCTGCCAATGAGTAGGCTGAAGGTGCACAAGACATTGAGAGCGGACACAGCCAGGACAGCTGACCTCAAATGACCAAAAGGATATTCCATACCATAGAACTTCATGTTCAGTATATAAAGCTGGGATGAAGAAGAAGGAAGGGGAGGACATTCAGAGTTATGGCGTCTGTTTTTCCAAGAAACCATTACGTATAATGGAGCCCTGCTTTCCTGGAGATGGCTGAACACCTGCCTGCTGATGGGAAGCAGTGAATTAATTCCTTGGTTTGCTTTGCCTGTGTGAGCAGCTTTTGCTTTACCTATTAAACTGCTTTTATCTCAACCCATGAGTTTTCTTATTTTCTGATTCTCTTTCCCACTTTATCATGGGGGAATGAGCAAGCGGCTGCATGGTGCTTAGTTGCTGGCTGGGATTAAACCATGACATGGAGTTTACCAGCATTTCAAATTATTTGACAAGAGCTGAGTCAGAGTTATAAAACAGTGATTTCCTTCAGTTTGCTGTATGTTATATAATTTTAAAACAGTATGTTAGCTTCTAGTAGGGACACTTCTTGAGAATTGCTTATGTCATATTTGTTTTGCTTGTCTGATATTTTTTCTTTTTGTCTTTTTTTTTTCTTTTTAAATTTTGCTTATATTTTAAATGGGGCTTTAGAAACCATTTAAATTTCTTTAGCTTGCCACAAGGAGATATACATCTGGAATTGCAGAGACTGCTTTGAGGAGTAAGCCTCTGAGTGAAACTTTAACTCTGCTGGGAATTTTTCAATAACAACCTGATGCCTGCTTCTGGCAACCCACATTTAATTGTTTGAGAGCAAATACTTTCTGTTTACAAATGAGATATATAGAGATTTAATTTGGTTTCCCCAAAATACAGATTACTGTTGAAGAAGCAGTCTGACAGTCACAAAATCCTGGTACTGTGTATCTTTTAGTCATTCTACTTTGCCTTCTATTTTTAAATTATGTGAAATTTAGGCTTAAAAAGGTAATAGATGGGTAACTTACAGTACAATCTTGTAGTTAGCCAGATATCAATTTATCTAGCTAAGAACTGATTTACTGGAGAAGAGCTAAAGATTTACTGAGAGCAGGCAAAGCAGCCTTATGAAAACAGAAGAAATTAATAAAACATAATAATAATTTTACAGGTACTTACTAGGTTGATCCCTGTAATTGTAGTTATTGTGAAAATACTAAGCAAAAGAATTACTTTTTACTGCCACACTAAAGTATGTTATAAAATTTGTTAGGACTAAAACTAAATGCCAAAACTAAATGCTAAATCCAAAAAGAAGGATTTGTGTTAGACTAGTTTTGGAAGCATATGGAAAATTTCTTCCACTCTGGAGAAAATATTCCCTTTTTTCAGGTTTTCCTTTTACTGGGGAAGAAGTTCTCCTTTTATTACTTCCAAAGAATTCACCTTGATATATTTTCATATAGACTAGCTGTTAGATGCGGGTTTTTTTTTAATACAGTCCTAGGATTCTAACTAGCTTAATCAATGAACAGCTACAATCAACCCAACACCACCATGCCCACTAAACCATGTCCCGAAGAGCCACATCCACAAGTTTTTTGAATACCTACAGTGATGGTGACTGCACCACCTCCCTGGGCAGCCTGTTCCAATGCCTGACCACTTTCTCCGTGAAGAAATTTTTCCTAATATCCAATCTAAACCTCCCCTGGCACAACTTGAGACTATTTCCTCTTGTTCTATTGCTAGTTACTTGGGAGAAGAGACCAACACCCACGTCTCCGTAACTCCCTTTCAGGTAGTTGTAGAGAGTGATAAGGTCTCCCCTCAGCCTCCTCTTCTCCAGACTGAACAACCTCAGTTCCCTCAGTCACTCCTCATAAGACTTGCTCTCCAGACCCCTCACCAGTTTCGTTCCTCTTCTTTGGACACACTCCAACACCTCCATGTCCTTCT
>NW_010559707.1:0-35644 GCF_000687285.1 Phaethon lepturus
TCTTCCCTGGTACTGAGGTCAGGTTGACAGGTCTGTAATTCCTGGGATCTTCCTTCCAGACTTTCTTGTAGATGGGTGTCACATTGACAAACCTCCTGTCGTCTGGGACCTCCCCTGTTAACCAGGACTCTCTCAACCAGTGTCCTGAACAAGCTGAAGTCTGCCCTTCGGAAGTCCATGGCAGTGGTTTTGTTGACCCCCGCTCCTTACTTCACCAAGAATTAAGAATTCTATCATGTCATGGTCGCTAAGCCCAAGACAGCCTCCAACTACCACATCTCCCACGAGTCCTTCTCTATTTGTCAACAGCAGGTCAAGTGGGGTACCTCCCCTGGCTCCCTTACCAGTGGTGTCAGGAAGTTATCTTCCACACACTCCAGGAACTTCCTAGACTGTTTCCTCTCTGCTGTGTTATACTTCCAGAAGACGTCCGATAAGTTGAAGTCCCCCACGAGAACAAGGGCTAGCGATTGTGAGACTTTTGCTAGCTGCTTGTAGAATGCTTCATCTGCCTCTTCATCCTGGTAGAGTGGTCTATAACAGACTCCCAGCAGGGTATCTGCCTTGTTGACCTTCCCCCTCATCCTTACCCATAAGCACTTGACCTTGTCACCTTGTCATTTCCATATATAGCGTTGTAGAACATGAAGAAAAAGTGTCTGTGAAACCGAAAACTGTCATGGACTATCCTTTGGATAGAGCTGCTAACCTTTGCCCAAGACTCCAATGATGACTTCAGAAAGAGACTTTCAGGGTGATTTCTTCCCTCTCTCTCCGCCCCACCCCCCTTTTTTTTTGTTTCAGAAAGTAACTTTTCTTCTTTATAACCAGTGAAATTGATCCCATTTTATCACAAATTTGAGTCTGCTGCAGGGAATTAGGTGATCTATCTGCAGTGTGTTATGTTTGACATACTTGAGTCAGGGCTTACATCGAAACTTTCATCCCTGTTTAAGAAGGCAGAAAAATCTGCTGGCATAAATTAACTGAACCTTACTGCCCAGATAAAAATGTCACTTCTTTAAAACTCAGTAACTTCAATGTGCAAAATAATATCACCATGATAGACTGTAATAGAACAAAATGTCCCAAGAGTTCTTAGCTTTCTTATCAGTTTTATTACTTTTCATCTCTCTCTGAATTGTAAAATACTGCATGTGATTCAGTTTATTCAGAATGTTGTAAGAATGGTCTTTCAAAGCAGGTTTTACTATATTTAATTTTATTATTTTACAATAAAAATATAAGGGCTTGAAAATAAACAGTAGCAGAGGCATGGACAAATGCCACAGATATTTTACAAATCAAAACCATTATGCTTACACTTATGTCAAAATGGGAATAGAGAAGGGAAAAGCTAGTTACAATTCAGCCTATAAACAATTTTTGTGGTGACTAATCATTACGAGAAATAGATAGGCATAATTTTCACACCAGTGCCATTAACCATCCTTCTCTGAGGGAGAATTACAAAGGAAATGTACGTCTCCTTTAAAGTATGATAGGATGTATGGTTACCCCTTTTTCTACCATTTAATGAGACTCTCCAAGAATCGTAATGTTGGGGAATATTAGAGGTATGGATAAAATAGATTTAAGCATGTATTTACAGTAAAGTATGAAGACAAAACAGAGATTTGTTCACACAGTAAAAAACAGGAGCTTTGGCTAGGGAGGTATTTCTGCCGAGTATGCAGTGGTTACAGCTCTGCCAAAGATTATCACCTGCAGAAAATCACACTTGCTAAGTTCTCAGAGGAGTAGAACATTTTTTGTTTTCCTGACTGTTTCATGAAACATAGATAACTTTTGTGTGCGAATACTTGTTAAAGATAAAATATCCCCCAACACTTATATCCCAGGGCTAGACTATTCAACATACGGGCATCTACTGGCTCTGCAACACCTACCTATTAGGTACTTGGCCTTAATGGTACATGAAGTTGAAGATTAAGCACCTAAGCAGTGTAGCCCAGACAGATTCATGATGGGTATGTCTATCTGCATGTCTTGGGCACCACAGTCAGTCACCATCTTCAATAACATCTGCTGCTTACTGCTGGACAAGGATCCTAGAGAAGGTAAATCCTTGGCCAGAGCCAACATTCATGGTCAGAGTTGTTACTTTGCTTATATAGCCATTCCCATAAGCTGAGAATGACCCATTTAAAAAACAAAACAAAACAAAAAACAACCAAAAACAACCAACCAGAAACATTGAAGTGTATTTTAACTTCTGTCCTGGGCACCTCACCCAAGACTGATCCCAGCCCTCTCCATGTGATATCCACGGCTATAATAATGTACCACATTTCCCTTTAAAATGAGACTGCTGTTAAGAAAATGTGGTGGTTGTGATTATAAGGATACATATTTTATACATGTAAAGTAGTCTTTATCTAATTTCATAATGGATAGAGTATTTGCTCAGGAACTGGAAAGTTTTATTTATCCTAGAGTTCCTCTGCCCCATTTCTAGTTTCAAAGTTGTTCCAGCAAGTAGGGGACAAGTGAGGCTGGACGAATGGGGGAATTCCCTGTCTCCTCAGGTGCCAGGGATAGATCTGTCAACTGAAACACGATTTCCAGCCAGTGCTCAGCATACTTGGGAGGAAGAATTTGTGGAAGCCAGTGGCTAAAAAACACTGGCTTTGCACTGACTAATGAGATTATTCCCCCTGCTCTTCCCACTCCAGGAAGCATCTTATTGTCTTACAGAAGCTCAATCACAAATACAAGTGTTGCATGTTGATTTCTTCTGAGAAAATATGACTCCTCCCAATTAATATTTTCCAGTGAATTATTATAGTGGATTCTGAAGAGCTATGTAAGCTTTAGGTTTTACTTCTAATTTTAATTTCAGTAACTAATGTGATAAAAATACGAATCTCATGGGCAGTTAAAAATACATCATTTTTTGTTCTCTCAAGGTTTAAATCAAAGTTATAAAATAATATCAGCTTGATAAGCAGAAGTCTTCCTTAGCCTGTATCACTGTGAAGAAATGGCACATCTAAAAGCTTCTGAACTAAAATTGAAGTCAAGTATTCCAAGTATTTGTACATATATGTACAGACATATGTACACGTATGTATATAAATGTTGGAAAATACAGATTCTTTTGTGCATAACACTTTATACTACCTCATACAAATTTTGTGGTGCAATGCATTGAGCTCAGAATTTTTAAATGTCTACATCAATGAGGCAGGAGAAACGTTTGGAAAAAAAGAACTAGCTAAGTGTAATTCTTTACAAACAGATTCTTGTAGGTAGCATCATCTTCTCCCATATAAAAACAGAAACCTTGCAAGATGAACAGATGTTCCAAAAATTACTCTAGGCTAGAAGATAATAAAATGCACACTAATGTCCCATCAAATGTTAGTTTTGTACTAAAGTAAGAAGACTTGGAGTGGCATCAGAGTACAAAAATAGCTGGGAAATGAGGAAATAAGGCAAACACAATATTTAGCTAACTTTTGGAAAAATAATTTTAATTTAAATCTCATGAGAGCAGAATAGATAAGAAGTCATATACAATCATAGGAATTAGTATGATATGAGACATAAAAAACAAATGAAGCATACAATTAGCATACAGACTTTTTCCAAGCTCAGGGAAGCTTCACCATCAGCAAAGTACTGGGTGATAAGAAAAAAAAAACCTGTATGTAAAAGAATGAGATGAATGCTTCTTGTAGCAGTTTCAGAAGACAGAAAACAAGCAGCGAGGAAGAAAACAGCACAGGATTCAGGGACTTGTCCAAAAAACCTTCTGTGGTCACTGGTATTGTTTTGCCCAGCATTTTGAGACCGTCATCAGAGATCTCTTTCTCTAAATTGAAGCCACTGGCAGCAAGGGGAGGTTTGTTTCCCTTGATGGGATTGGCATTGTGGAAGTTGTACTGAGCTATTTCCAGTACAGAGCATTCTTGCTCTTTCATACAGGAGACACAAGAGAGATCACCTGCAGCACCCTGTGCAATTCTTGTTACCTGCGTTCAGGAAGATTAAATGAAAATGTTAAAGAATGATTGAGGAAGAGGGAGCCTCGCTTATAGGGGCAATGAAAAGACCTGGCAAAATAAAAACCATGTTTAAACGTATAAAAGACAAGCATGGAGCAGGGGGAAATTCTTCTCAGCTGAAAGATAAACTTGACAAAGGGCAAAAATACAGATCACCTCAGCATATATGAATTTATGCTGAAAATTAAAAGCAGCTTTCAAACCCTCAGAGCAATGAGACAGGAAAAAATAGGTGTTGGGAATTTAACTGGCTGTAATATTAATCCCGTTGCAGGACTGCAGAAGGGACTGTTTCATGTACTTACCTAACACAGGAGAAGGTCCCTTTCAGCCTGTTTCCTGTTTTCTTGAGAATCTGAACTTGCAGCAGAATACTTGCAGCAAAATAGTTTGGAAATCAGTGTTTCATCTTTCAGCAAAAGTGTCTGTGTTTGCCTTCCCAAAAGCTGCAAGATATACATTTATACCTAAGTGTATAGGCTTTAACCACTCTCACGTAAACAGAGCAATGCACTAAATGGAGTTGCATGTAGCTGCATGTATGGCGCTAATAAACATATTTTGTTTGCATGGATTACAAGCACATTCTGTAAGCAGCCTTTTCACAGAATCACAGAACGGTAGGGGTTGGAAGGGACCTCTGAAGACCATCTGGTCCAACCCCCCTGCCAAGGCAGGATCACCCAGGGCAGGTTGCACAGGAACACGTCCAGTCCGGTTGTGAAGGTCTCCAGAGAAGGAGACTCCACAGCCTCTCTGGGCAGCCTGTTCCAGTGCTCCGTCACCCTCCCAGTAAAGACGTTTTTCCTCATGTTGAGGTGGAACTTCCTGTGCTGCAGTTTATGCCCATCGCCCCTCATCCTGTCACTTGGCACTACTGAAAAGGGACTGGCTCCATCCTCCTGAGAGCCACCCTTCAGATATTTATAGACATTGCTAAGGTCCCCTCTCAGCCTTCTCTTCCCCAGACTAAACAGCCCCAGGTCTCTCAGCCTTTCCTCATACGAGAGATGTTCCAGTCCCTTAATCATGCTCGTAGCCCTCCATTGGACTCTCTCCAAAAGTTCCCTGTCTCTCTTGAACTGGGCAGCCCAGAACTGGACACAATACTCCAGATGAGGCCTCACCAGCACAGAGTAGAGGAGGACGATAACCTCTCTTGACCTGCTGGTCACAGTCTTCTTAATGCACCCCAGGATACCGTTGGCCCTCTTGGCCACCAGGGCACGTTGGTGTCCCTCTTTTGAAACATTCAATGGGTGTTTAGAAGTTTAAAGGCTATTTTCAGTAGAATTTGCATTCTCTAAAATAACCTGTTATTCAAATGTAAACTTTGAGTAAATCTTGTTCTTATAGGTTGTTAGTGGTAAAACTTGAAATCTTTAAGGGCTTTTTAAATATTCACATGATTTCTTTCCGCTGACATGTTAATTGAATAACAAGGCTACTAACATAACTGCCATGTCCTCCGAAGTTGTTAATTCTGCCCAGTATGTTTGTGATTTCATTGGGCTGTTGTTGATTACGATGGTTACAAATTCATTTATGCATTGCAATGAATTTTATTCACAGGGAATTGCAATGACAATTATATTAACGATGCACTGTCTTTCTATAAGACTTTTCATTCGACCTTTAATAATGTAACCACATTCTTTAAATAAACAAATGTATTTTCAATTATAAACGTTAAAGTGATAGGTACGGGAGAAAAGCAATATTGCTATTGCATATTTGGTTGTACAAGCAGAAGGTCAAACCTTCATTATCACTGTATTCTCTTTGGGAATTTGAGAGAGGTTGTGTTACTAGTGAGATAATTAACATTACAAAAAGATTTATGTATTTTTAAGCTGATTTTTCTTCTGATTTATTTATTTCCATACCTGACGCTATGGAAAATGACTTGTCATTTATGCTTAATGTTTTAACGCTTTTTTATTATATATATTTTTGTTTTCATAACAAGACTATAACAACATGAAAATGGAACAATAGTCAATGCATGCTTTTCAGTATTAAGACGATTGCAAATTCATTCAATTTTCTGAAAACTGTATACAATTTTTAAAAGTCATTGTTGAAACTTTTTTTTTAAGGTCTTAGGAGCATAGTGGAAACAGAAAATTAATTTCTCCCTACAGCAACCTTAATTATCCATACTTATGGGCTTCTCCAGGTGTTGTTTTTCTTGCACAGCTTTATGCCTTTGTTTACTCTGCATTTTTAGCCTGTATTTACATGGCCTTTGTCGTTTAAGTGCTCAAGTTAACAAACACCTGACAGCTGTACAGTAGGTGTTGCAACCCCCTTCAGTGCCCAGAAACACATCGTGTAGTGCACATCCATCAAACTGGCGCCTGAAGAACCCTGGGAAGGATTCTGTGTCTTAATGAAACTTTGACAACAGTGGAAATGCCTTCAGAGATTTGTCCCTGAGTGTAACATGGGAAAAGTTAACAGATTGGTTCCCTTTCTAATTTATCATTTGTCAGGCCTTCAGATCTATATACTTTAATCCAGAATTTTTCATTGTCTGATATTCTGGACTTAATTTCCACACTGTGTTATGTCAAAACAAGTATAAATAATTATAAGGAGGCAGAAGTATCTTTTTGTAGGAATAATATAAGAGTGAGTTGCTTTTTTTTTAATTCAGGCAGCTATGGATATTTAATTTCATACATTTTTTAGTTTGCTAAGTAAATAGGCTGGATTAAGTAAAATCACATAAATTGATTGCTAATTTTGCTTTTGCTACTGTTTTTTATAATGTTTGTAAATTTATGCAACCTACCATTTCAGATTATCTTAATTCTTTAAAAAAATCTTCTTATGACAGTGTATTTCATCATGACACACATTTAAAGGGTAGAAAAGTTCTGAAAAGGACTGAAAAAATCTCCGGTCTGGCAGAAAAACCTGAAAGTCTCACCATATTAAAAAGTGAAATAACCATAACCTTTTATTTTCCAAAAAAATCTATAGGCAACTTCTAAAAGAGAAGATAAAAATCTTCTCCTTATCACATCGTTTCCCAAAGTGAAAGAGTAGATGCCATTGTTTAAGATAAAAATTTTAAAGATGTTAAATTCTAATTAAAAAAAAAGCTAAGCTAACATGTTTATTTACTTATCTAAAATTTGTCTGTGCTCTTTTACCCTTACTAAGAACTGTCCATGTAAGGTTGAGACATGAGCTTAAGAAAAAAGGAAACAAAACCCCCAAAGACCCCATAACCTTTATTTCGACGTGTAAGTAGACAAACAGAATTTCAAAGATGTTGTTCTTTCTGTCAGTTCCTATTAGGGTTCTTCAAATGTCTGAAAACTGGCCAGGTACCTAGTTTAGAGTTTTAATCTCAGGCCTCTGTTTTGTTTGCTTTTCTTAAATGATGGAACACCAGCAGCAAAAAGTAGAATTGAAGGATATGGGTAATTATATAAAACATGGATGATCATTTTCCAGAAATAATAAGTGTGATTAAATTTTGCAAACTCTGCTTATTGTGCTTTTAATATCAGTGAACTTTGGGGAAAAAAAAAAAGATGCTGTGAGATACAATATCCTTTTTTTATTATTAATATTTTTTAAAAGCAAATATATCTGGGTTTTATGCCTTCAAAGTATGGGATATGTAGCTGCTTAAATAAGTCAGCCAGTGCCACAATTCCTCTTAAATTTTGGCGTTTCCTCCTCTGTTTTTCTTCTCACTAACGCATTTTCCATCATTTTCTCCCAGGGATTTTCTCCTTCTTATTCTCATCTCTGCTTTTCCTCTTTCTGTTCACCCTCCTGCACTGTCCCTCATTTTTCTGTTTCCTGTTCTAGTCTGTTTTCTCTACATTTTCTGTTGCTGTTAAGTTTCTCATTCTTCACTCTCCCTTCAGTTCTTGCTTGTATTCTTTTCACTTCACTCTCACAATTTCTTCAGTTTCTCATTCTTTTCATTAGTCTCTTTTTTTCTTCTTCTACGCTTGTCATTTGCTCCATGTTCATATACTGCTTTTGCCTACCTTACCCGTATATATGCTCTGTGTGGAGTCTCAGTGAAGGTTTTCTTCTCTTTCCCCTTTGTACTCCGCTTTGGAGTCAGTCACTGTAAACACTGCAGATATCACGAACAGCAATTTTAGAGGCAATCCCATCATCATTTTTAGGAAGTAATCCCAGCATGCCAGTTTACCATGCATAGTTATGTGTGTCTTCATCCAAGATAGATACACACATGATTATATGTCTCTTTCTCTGGTGCTGTCCCATTTCTATGGTAACACTGCATCTCTACCATTTGTGTCTGATGGATTCTAGCAAGTGGGTCCCTTTAGCAGATCAAAGTATCTATAATACAGGGAATGTTTTGAACAAACTTAACAGAGTAACCCCTTCATTTAGTCCATAATCTAATTGGAATTAAAACAGCATTTTTCTTGCTCCATTTTCTTTTTTTGACATCTGTTTGAATATGGTCAAAGAACAGAATAAACAAATTTTACATTCTTTCTTTCTCTTTTAAATAATACCTCTGTCCTCAGGAAAGCTGTTGGATGACAGCACTTCTGTTCTGTGCTTACAAGTGAAATCTTATCTAATGCTTGACTAACTAACTGGTAATGCAAGATTTCCCCCAGGAAGGGAGACTGTGATGTTATAAGCAATGCCAGAACTACAATTAGAGTCTGTGTTCCATACTCTAAGCCAGATTTTAAAACATTTTAAAAGTTCAGCCATAAATACGGACAAGTATGTCAGAATACTGCATTGAGGAAAGGGAGAAAGTTCTTGGCTTTCTTAGGTTGGAGCAAATTTTTCAGTGGTGCACAGCATAAAAAATATTAGTTATACTGAACTGTTGAGGCTGAATGCAACTTGCTGCAAAAATCATCAAAAGAAAGTCATGAATGACCTGGCTGGCTAATGAGTAATAGCTCTTCTGTGCTAGGAAGACCTTGAGCCAGTAACAATGCTAAATTTTTTGTCCAAGGTACACAGTAAAAATAAGGGCTCATAGAAAACTAGTCTTTCTTTAGAAAATTAGGAATAGAATACACACAGGTTTGTGTGACAAGCTTTTCCTGGTACAGATACTATGAATATTATAACTTTACTAGGAAAATGCTTGAGTGTGTACCACATAGCTGTATGTGTGCTATTTCACTCTGCAGGAGCAAAATCCATTAGGCTAGCAATGCTTATTTTGGCTGTTACATTTTATAAGTACTTTTTTCTTAACATATGCTATGACAGAAAGATGCTCATGATATAGGGGAATTTCAAGTTAGATGTAAGATTTAGGTACCCCATATGGGGTTGAGGAAGAATGCAGGTATATGAACCCAAGTGCAGTGCTGGAGAGGCTTACATGGGGGGAGAAGTCCTGACTTTCTTTCTCCCCCTCGCTCTCTTTTAATGATAGGCTATGTAGTATCAAAAGACACTCTGATGCTAAATGTATAGGGCAGCCCAGGGGACCAGTGTCTCCTAGGTCACACAAAAGCATAATGCCTGTCTTTGGCCCAATTAGCCTTCCTCGCTTCATCTTATAAAAGAGCTTTAATGGGAAAGGAGGAAACTCTTCCCTTCTAGATTGCCCTTTAAATTTGGGATGAGGTGCTGCCCGCGGGAGCTAGTGAGTTCCTGAAGTCTGAGGAGTGTAACAAGTCCGGCTTTTTCATTTCCTGGGGTAAAGATAAACAAACCAAAAAACCCACCTATTCCATGAACATCTGCTTCTAGTGGCTGGATTGTTAGATTTGATTATTATGGTATATTGTTATCTTTGACACCAAAGATGCATACATACTTGCTTAACACTTTGGGGGTGGTGTGCGTTGGTGTCAAGTGCTCTGATTCATTCGGGGTGGCTTCCTGAGAAGACTCAGCTTCTGAGGAGCTGCCCATTTCTGGATCTGTGTTGGCAACAACAGAGACCAGACTGTGCAGGTTGAGGTGGTGCAGCGAATGTCAGCCTGCACTGGGAGTGCCCACTCAGTTTCAGGTAGTTTCCATACTTACTAAACACTGACTTCAGGGTCTAAGTTATTGACTTGATGCCTCACAAGTCTGCCTCACATATGTTTCGGTTGCTAGAGCTGTTTGAGATCTGATTCTGGGACTCTCTTAGATTGGACAGCTTATTAAATTACATGAAGAATTGTTAAAATCACAAAAAAACCCTAAACTAACAAACAACAAACTAAAAAAAAGGTCAGCACTTAATTTCTTCTACCAAAAAATTGTGTTAAAAATCAAACATTCGTTTTAGCTTTGACTATGTTATAAATAGATGTCATAAAGTTATAATGTCTTTGATTATTTTTCCCTTTCACATTTGTCTTCATTAAGATCATTAGAAATATTTAAACTGACAATGTGGGTTTCATAATGCTTTCTCAGGTACTTCACCTCTCTAAGTCTGCATCAAAAAGTTGACCATCTTTCTCTGAGCTAGGAAAGGCCCTAAGAAAAATATTCTAAAAGATAGGTACAGAGGCTACTAATTTTAGCTTTTCAGCTGATAATCCTCCAAGATCTTAGAACCTGATGTAACTGCTCTGCATCAGGGGATACAATGCCTGCAGGTTCTTGCAATAAATAGTTTTCTTCTAGTTCAGAAGATACATTTTTATCTGTCCTTCTCCCTGTCTGGACTAGGTGCTAGTTGCTTCCATACATAAAACCTTTCAGGCAGTTCAGAAGGGCAATTGGGAATACAATCCTGTATTTAAAAAGTAATAATTAGAAAAACAGACACACAATTTACAGATGTCATTATGTCCAAAATTTATGTGTGTCCCAAAAAAGAGGGGAGGAACTACTACAGAATATTTTGCAACCAGACTAGACAGAAAGCTGTAAAAGAAAGAACCAATGTTACCTTTTACTCTTCATTTGACTAGTTATTGTTACTACCATACTTACTACTATCATTCTGGAAAACATAAGAGCTTTTAAAATTAAGACATTTATAGGAAAACATTCCTTCTACCTTACAAAACAGTAATAATATTAAATATTTTAAGAGAGAGTAAAATTTCCATATAGGGTAGTAGAATGAGCAGGATCTCCCCATATTGTCTTTTACTCTCTCTCCTCCCCCCCCTCCCTTTTTTTTTTTTAAATTCTGTTAAAAAATTAAATGTTATTTGAGCCATAGTATTTTTATAGAAGTTGATAACCTGGTTCTTGTATTTCTTTTCTCCATTCTCCTATATTCTTTTTTTTAATTATTATTTTTAAGTCACTCCTTTATTGGAGAGTTTTCTCTCTCTTACGGTTTCTTTATAACTTTATTTTATCTCTGCCTGCTATAATCTCCCTATCTATAAGCTTAGGCCAATCTCCTAATGCGACAGAAAAGTGTTTCTTTTTTTTTTCACTGAGTGGAATATTTTTGCCTGGTGGTGAATAAATTCAAGAAAGGGGTGGACCTGACCATAATGTGATATACATCTGGGTGACCAGTATTTGAACAGCTGTGCTATATCCTTCCAGATGTCCTACTCAGAGTGCAGTTCTTCTAAAATTAACAGGCTCCTCTAAGTCAAAGCTAAATGAAGGAATGTCTTTCACAGGCACTCAGGCTAACCTACAGTAATAGATATTGAATTGTGTCAGACTGTAGTCTCTTAAAAAACATGGGTGAAATGTCAAACAATTCAGTAGAGTGTACCAGAATACTCATGAGAGTCTATTCATATCCACAGAGATATCAAATAAAGCAGCAGTAATGAAAACGGAGCTATGTATGGAACCTTTGATGACAGAATTAATGAATAACTGAGATTTACTGTCTTCTGTTGCATTGCATTCAGGTTAGTGTAGAGGAACTACTGAAACAGTATTGATTTGTGAAAAAGGTTTACCACTACTATTAATGTATTTGTGGCTATATCCAAACTCCCTGTATATTAGCTGTCCTGGCATTGTGCAAATGGCAGAATAATCGTCTAGTGCATTAAAGCATGTTATTTCAGCTGAAACAGTAGTGTGCTCAGGTGACTGGAATACAACTGCATTTCCACTTAAGGTGAAGAAATAGCTTCAAATTCTTGTGTGGTCCCTACACCAGCCCTATGCTGTCTGGATCATCCTGTCTGTTATTAAGTATGTGTCTATTCAGGTTGGTTAATTTGGGTTAAAATAGCGATGAGGACAATATAAGCTTGGCTTAAATTCTGTGTTAAGTGTGGTAGGTGGATTTCTTCCAATGCGAAAGCATCAATCAAAACAGAAAATGATGATTCCACACGTACTTACTAGTCAAAGGTAAGGAATTAATCTTAACCTATGTTATGACCTTAATCAAAGCAAGCACCAGTGAGACATATGCCACACAACTGAAATTTGAGCAATTATAGATACCTTATCTCATCTATCAGACCTACTGGGAAGGCTTCCATAAATCTTGCATTGTTTGTCCTTTAATGTGATAAATTGGCATTTTTCTAAGTACCATTTCCTTGCATATGTGTTTTCATATGCATCAAAAATTCAGGCCTAATGTCTTGCTGAGGTAAACTCAGTGCAGTCACTGGCTTTTCATCAAGTTACATGTTAATCTGGTGTTTTGTCTAGTAGGTTTTATGGTGTAATAACAAATAGAACATTCGAGAGAAAAAGATGAGGACTCATCAATTTGAAGATAGATGGTTGCAGATATATTCTTAACACAGTTTTTGTGTAAGCATAATGCCATTTATAACAAAGGTTTCAACATATCAAATGACGACTTGATATGAATAAAATTTTGGTCCTCTAGAAATCAAGAGGGACTTTGCCATGAACTCTAGGAATCCAGGATTTCCTGAAATGTGAGGAAATGTATGATAAAAATTTCTAAGTGTTAACCTTTGATGTGAGCCTTAGAAAATAAGGATGCTCCTTCTTTATTTTCCTGTTTTCTGTTGCAGACTGATTTATATTATGTTTTCTCTCCAAGTATCAATTATAAATTCCTTCACAAGGTCAAACACTAAGAAAATCCCTTGTGAAAGTAAAATTTGCAGAACAAATTTGTTCTGCTGTTGTTGCCTGCCTAGTTTTCACACAGTTCTCCTCACATACAAAACCAGTCATACTGGGGAAGAGGTGTTTCTGCGAACATTAGCAAATATTTCTGTATAGTTATCACTGAATGCAAAGAAATGATTAATCAATGAATCATACAGCAAATAAATTAAGTGGTGATATTCTGGCTCTTATGCCATGGGCATTGTTGCACACAAAGAGCAGTATCCTTCTTCCAGAAGGGATATGGAATTGTACAAGCTCATCTCAATTCAGCCCCAGGCACCCACGCTCCCCACTGGCAGCTATTTAATTTATTGGAGCATTTCTATTATTAATTTGTCTAACAGAAATAATCATCATAAAATTATTAAGTCTGTTCTCATAATCAGCATTGCATTGTTAAAATCTATAAAATCAATCAGATCGACACTGATTTGTGCTAGGTGAGAAGTTTGCCCTGCCAGGAGACAGAATAAAGGAAATATGTTTCTTTCAGAGCATGCATACGATGACTACCTCTACTTGGAGGTACACACTTGATTAGAAAAGATTATAACCAGCTGTAGTCTTGCTATGAGCTTTGTATGAACATGCTGCAGAAAAGGCATATTCTGTTTTATGAGGCTAAAAAAACTTGTTGCTGGAATCAGCTATAAAAAGTGAGAAAGGTTTTTTTTAATGATAAGAAAACATGGATTAAAATCTCTGGGGATATACAACAGAATCTACAATAGCAGTGCCCGCCCCCGCCCCAGCCAGATAAGAAAGCCTATTAGGCAGATGGTATCACACATGAAAAAAGTGATCAAGCTGTGAGCAAAAGAGCCAGATCTACTTAGTGTGATAATTAGAAAAGAAAGAGCCCCAAAGGAAGTGTGGAATAGTAAAATACAAAATCACAGCTGGAAAATGTGGTGGAGATTGTATTTTGGACCCACAAATAGGTCAGATCAAGACAAAAAGAAGGAAGGCCTATGAAATTCGTGGGAAGAATTTGGGGAGAATTATTATAAAATTGCAGTTCCCTATCTCATTGAAAATAGGATTGATCTGATTCCTGTCTGGTGCCAGTAGCAGCTCAGGAATTTGAACAACACCCTTACTCAACTTTTTTAATTTTGTGCTCTGTCCAGCAAGTCAAATTCTGTATTTACTTGTCCTATGCATATGTGTAAGCAAGGTGAAGACAGCCTTTTACTGCAATTAGCTTTAACTCAGTTCATAACCATGGTATATATATATGTAGATACAAATTTACATGTCTTAGTACTCAAAAGATAGCCACTAAATTAGATCCATGCTGTTATCTCATAGTTTTTGAGGGTATCAAAACTTAAAAAAAAAAAAAAAAATCTTCCCATCTTTATAACTAGCTTGTTAATAAATAGTAAAAAACATGAAACATGAAGGATTTTTTCCCCCTTCTTCTCAGTGCCTCAAATTTTCTTTTCAATTACTATAAAGAAGGAATTTTCTCCTTGCTGTGGTAAAATACTCTCTTTTTTTCCCTCCCTGCTGCAGAGGATTTTAAAATTTGTAAGTATTGAAAAAAACCCTTCAGTATTCAGTATATAAGCAAGTCCTAGACTGCAGTGCACAAGGCAACTTCAACAAAATGTAGACAGAGAGGGATCAGCTTCCCCAGAACCTAAGTCATATGGACCCAGGCAGGCATTTTATTCCTTTGAACTTTTCTGTAGAAGATTTAAATAATGAACACCCTGCCTTGTCCATATTTTGTAGAGAGGTAGACAGCTTAATTTAAAAAAAAAATGTTAGTTGCTAGGTTCACTTTTAGCTTCACTAAGATTGATGTTCAAATTAATCTTATTTCAAAGTTGCACTTCCAGACAATCCTAGCTTCAACATTTGAAACAATTAAGTAACCCTACCGACTCAACTTCACAGCATTCTGCTTATGAAACTCCTGTAGCTCAAGAGGGAACATTCATGGTCACTAAGAAAATCCATATTTAACCTCCTATTCAGCTCTAAACAAACTCAATTATAATTTGGTTTTGGGAGGGAAGAACCAGAAGATTTTAGATATTTTTCATGGTGCTGCATTTAGGATGGAGACATTTTTTGACCAATTCACACCGCAGATGCAACATGAGACAAGTTGGTCTGCACCTGTTGGTAAGCTGTGCTGTAAGGGTAAGAGATTTTTATGTTACAAGTAAATTCCCTTCCTGTAACCTGCAATAAGTAAAATGTTTCCCTTTAATACTACTCCTCTAATGGGAAAAGTTTATGTATCTCATTCATATGAGGGTGATAATGCTACTCCAAGCTACAGACAGCAAGGCTGTGTCCCTCAGCTTTAGTCAAAACACAGTTTATACACTTCTAATGGAATTAACATGGGCCTGATATTTCTCCCTTTGATAATGTCTTCTAGAGTTATGACAGCTGTCTAATTTGTTGTATTTTTACTCTGTGCGTTCTCCATGGTTCACCTACCTGACTGATTATTTATTCTGGAAGCTCTAGTTTTCTCAATTTGTGATGCTTTTGCATTGTTTTATTCATTTTTATTCGCTGCATATTAGTTTTGGCTAAGAGTCCTGCCTGTTAAAGGCTTGTCAAAGTTGTCTTGCGAAGTTGAGATATTTCCGTTAGGAATCACCCACTGATGATGTTTCCAGCCTCATGTTCATTGATGACAGACTCACACATTCACAGCCCTGCTTTGCTCTTTTCCTTCTCATTTCTCATACTGCACGATGTGTGAAAACCTGTGATAAAGGCTCATCAAAGTCAACAGAACTCTTCATTTAACTGAATTAGATTGCTTTTGTCATCCATTAGTCCTGAAGAGACCTATTTTTCAAAGCATGCCACAAAATGTTCAGTGAATGTCATAGGTGTGCTGCTGCACATGGTTCGTGGGGCTCCTTTGAATATATAAACTAACGTGTTCTATGTATTTCTAGGTAGAGCCAGAACCTCAACTGTTTTAAAGTGATTATAATTCTATTGATGTTTTTTCCATGGTTACTGACCTTTATTTTGTTGCCTACAGTATTTCAGCAAGCAGTTCCTCTGGGTCATTATTGCCTCAGTAGGAAAACATTATGAATTATCTTTTCAACAGGCAGAATTAATCCATGTTCTGGGGTTTGTTTTTTTGTTTGTTTGTTTGGGTTTTTTTAGCTGCCTATATTTTTAACAAAGAAAAAGAGTTGGGGTTTTTTGTTTGTTTGTGGTGGTGGTTTTTTTTAGCAACAGCTCCTGCCTCTGCCATTTCACTGGAAATTTTTTCTTCTTTTAATGCTCAAATTTATCTTCTGGCCCTTTCTACTAATATGAAATAAGTATGTATGCTCCTCATTGCTAAGTTGCAGGCTTAATGTCATGGTTGCCAATTGTTTTTAATGCTTTTTAAACCTTCATCAGATTACTCATTTAACATGCCCACAACCACAACAGAATTTGGACTATACTTTTTGCGGGTGATTTTTTGTTATGTGTAGATCAAACCATGTTCCAATTTTCTTTCTCAAGTCATTAAATCTTTATTTATGGCCTGTCTGGACATTGTCCTTGGTGGTTTGCTTCTACAAGGTGTTGATTTCCATCCTGTCAGTAGGGTAAGCCTAAAAAGCTCAGAGCACTTGGAATTTGATAGAAATATATGGTACCTCGCAGTATTAATTTCCAGGTTAAACCACAATAAATTTATTGCTTTTCTATCACCATTTTCTGGTTAGAATGCCTTCCCTTTCTTTATTTAATTTTTATTTAAACAAGTTTTTCTTCAGATTACTTTTCTTTATTCCACAAGTCCTAGTAAATTTGAGTGTAGAGCAGTGCTAAAATATCACTGGATGTAATTTGGCTATGTTAGATCATTTAAACTGGCAAACCTAGAATCTATTAAAAACTTCCAAATGTAACTTTTTGATGTGTGTCTGTGTCTGTCTGGCATTTCTATCACTCTGCTTATCCATATGGAGTCAGAGCAACCAGGTGCTTCAAGTTTTTGTGCCCACAGTGCATAAGCAATCCTCAAAAAGTATTATTTAGGCTTTTGGAATTGGTGACCCAAGTGATAAGACCTGTGATGAGTTCTTTGGGTTCGTATCAACTTCTGATTACAGCAGGATAAATGAAGATCAGGCCCCTGCCAGTTAGAAAAGTATCATTACTGCAATTGAGCACTGAGATCAGAAGCCTCCTTCCCTTTTCCAGATCCTTTGTCTACTTATCATAGAATCTTTGTGCTGGAAGGAACCTTTAAAGGCCCTCTAGTCCAACCCTCCGCAATGAGCAGGGACATCTTCAACTAGATCAGGTTGCTCAGAGCCCCGTCCAACCTGACCTTGAATGTTTCCAGGGATGGGGCATCTACCACCTCTCTGGGCAACCTGTGCCAGGGTTTCACCACCCTCATTGGGAAAAATTGCTTCTTTAGATCTAGTTGAAATCTGCCCTCTTTTAGTATAAAACCATTGCCCCCTGTCTTATCACAACAGGCCCTGCTAAAAAGTGTCCCCATCTTTCTTATCAGCCCCCTTTAAGTACTGAGAGGCTGCAATAAGGTCTCCCTGGAGCCTGCTCTTCTCCAGGCTGAACAGCCCCAACTCTCTCAGCCTTACCTTATAGATGAGATGTTCCATCCCTATGATAATTTCTGTCACTCTCCTCTGGACCCTCTCCAACAGGTCCATGTCTTTGCTGTGCTGAGGGCTCCACAGCTGGATGCAGGACTCCAGGTGGGGTCTCACCAGAGCAGAGTAGAGGGGCGGACACTTAGTATCCAAGTGCAGGTTTACATGTTCATATCATCGCACATCTGGAAGGAAATGCGACTGAATACCATTTTGCTAACTCTAGAACAATTAGAAACCAAAACAATTCTCAGCCTCTTATGAGCTGCTCCCAGGAGAACCAGCTGACCTAGATATGTGCTGTCATTAACTGCTCCGAAACTGCTCCTGTTTCCAGTAGTCTTCCTGCATGGAAAAGAGGTGAGAGAAAGACTTCTGCAGTAGATTTGCACTAATAGTTATATGCTTTTGAGAAATTCCCTGAGTGTACTTTTAGCATTTCTGAGGGTTTCCTTTATCCTAATCTCATTCTATTCATATGTCTTGTGGGCAACATGCAATAATAGCTTTTAGGTTCAGCTCTTAGAATTCTCCATACATGAGGACAAAAGAAAAGTTATACTTCCACTTATACACTTTCATCTACCACAAATGGGTGAAACTTTTTATCTTAATCTTGCCTTCTCTTGCATCTAATGGAAATGATTTTAATTTCCTGGTCTGACCAGCTCCAGGACTAGGTTAATTTTATTGGTAAGTGCTATTGTGAAAAACAGAAAGAATGCATGTGTAAAGCTATTCAAAAGTACATTTGGACACTAATTCCACTGCTCAGAGAGGTTACTGCTGGGCATTTGGTGCTGTCCTGGTTTCAGCTGGGGTAGAATTAATTTTCTTCCTAGTAGCTGGTATAGGGCTGTGTGTTGGATTTAGTATGAGAATGATGTTTGGTAACACACTGGTGCTTTAGTTGTTGCTAAGTGGTGCTTACACCAGCCGAGGACTTTTCGGCTCCTCATTGCCCTGCCATTGAGAAGCTGGGAGGGGTCGCAGCCAGGACAGCTGACCCAAACTGGCCAAAGGGGTATTCCATACCATATGATGTCATGCTCAATATATAAACTGTGGGGAGTTGGCTGGGGGCACTGCAGCTTGGGAACTGGCTGGGCATCGGTCAGCACGTGGTGAGCAACTGTATTGTGCATCACATATTTTGTATATTCTTTTATTATTATTTTTTCTTCCCTTGCTTGCTATCCTATTGAACTGTCTTTATACCAATCCATGAATTTTACCTTTTCTTTTAGTATCCTCCTCCCCATTCCACTGGGCAGGGGGGAGGAGTGAGAGAGCGGCTGTGCGGTGCTTAGCTTCCCGCTGGGGTTAAACCACAAGAGCTGCAAAGGTGAAACAACCTTTCCTCTCTCTCTTCTGCTGTTTCTGACTTGGTGGTAGTATTATGGCTCAATCTCATAAATCCTACCGTTTGAGGGTTGAATTTAGTGCTACGAAGAAAGCCCTTGAAGATGGTAAATACACAGTATTTCTTTCCACATAGTAGGTGAAGAGCAAAGTGTTCTGGTGCAGTAAGTGAAGCTATTGTAGCTAAAGAAGTTATATACTGTTACAAAGCCAAATATTAACAACTGATTTGTAAGCCAGCATTTTTTTAAATCCTCAAAATAAACCATCAGCTGCTTTACTTTAACATTTAATTGTTAAAACAGTTGAGTCATAAAGTCTAAAATTTCAATGAATGTCAATCTTATCAGAGATAATAATGTGTAGATATCAATACACTCTCTATCTGTTCCTGCTTTCCTTCATTTTGTGAAAAATTATGCATTGAGGTAGGTATCTTAACCCATACACTAACTAAAATGATATTTGCATCAGCAAATGCATCAGCAATATCACTTGGTCAGCAAATTAATGTCACAAAATGTTCATAATATATAAAAAAAAGGAAGGTTGTGTTCATAATATACAAAAAAGAGGAAGGTGATAAAGGAAAGAAAGGCTTACTCCCACCCTTCCACTCCCACCCAAGCTTTGCCTTTCATCACTGAAAATCTTCTGCTATGCACATACTCCCCACACATAATGGGCAAAAACTCCACAGTACATTAGGTTTATGATGGTGCAGATCTGGAGAGTTTTTCACCGGCTGTAACTCCATGGAAATTCATTAATAAAATCCCGAAGTGATGAACTGAGGAATTAGTTCCTTCATTTTTAATAAAACTGATATTATTACCGTAGTACTTTTCTCTATTGAAATCTCATTCGCAACTATAAAGCTCAATCTTGAAAACCTATGTAAACATATCCACTGCTGGGACTAGATCTTCTGAAGTTATTGATTTTGTTGAAGTTAGCTGGAACCCTACATTTTGATATGCCGGGACAGTGACACTGGGAACTCAGACTTGAGTTCCTTGCCTCGCTTGCTGGGAGAAGGCAGCATGCCCAAGCCTTCCCACAGGTGCAGGGGATGCCTTTTAGGGTGAGCAGCACCTCCACAGCTGCCTGCCAGCTTCTGCAGTCCTGGGCAGAATCAGACCTGCTCAGGTCTTACGGCTTGGCTGACTGCTGCCAAGGCACACTTGTATCTCCCGCTTCCTCTGCCGCTCAGAGACAAAGATCCCATTTTGTCAACCTGTTAATGGGAACTGTCTCCTGACTCGGGCAGCTTCAAGGTCATGTGATCAGTTCATAATTCAGGATGGCAAAATTGCTTCTTCAGAGTGTGAGTCTTGGTATGCTTCAAGGAGAAATCCATTCTCTGTTTCTCCTCCCACGACTAATTGCCTGGCAGCAGAGTAACAGAAAAGAAAGAAGGCCCTTCAGATTTCCACAGTGCTGTCCTTGAAAATGTGAACCATACCTCTCATAAATACGTAGGCTACTATATTCAGTAAGAGAATCTAAAATATCAAAACTGTAATACATACAGCATAGCATCCTTTGTTAACAACTGTTCAAGTTATTTTAGACCAACAGTTTTATTTACTACATGTGTTTTATATTTTTCTTCTAATACTATTAAGGAAGACAACTTTGGATCAATTTACTTGGAAACCATTAACTCAACCAAGGTGAAATGTATAAAGCACTCCGTATTGCAGATCTGCTTGGCCTCTTTCCATCTGTTTGTGTATTTCCCCCTTCAGGCTATTTTTATTAGTTCTGTTTGTATTTTTCCAATGTGTCCTTTCCCTATAAATAAAAAATGCTAATAAGTGAGGAAAAGCTCACAGAAAGTAGAACATATGATAAAAGCAGAATGCTTGAAGAACCAGGAATATCATTTCAGGAGGTTCATTTTACTATTTCTTCATGTTTTTGTCACATATTGGATCCTTCAGTCTTTTGTCCTTTAAACTCTTACATATTTCTTACAAGCAGACTTTGATTAGCCTCTGCAATTAGTTGATGCTATTCGGAGAAATGTAAATGAATGTTGACCTGTTAATATGGAATTTTATTTCTTCTCTTCTTAGTCTAGTTTATTTCTTATCCCATTGAAGATTTTATAATCGGGGATGGTTTGTAACACAGAAGGGCCATTAACTGCTGCCTGTGCTGCAGGCAGAAAAACTTACCAGACATGAAAGACCTTTGTCATCCAGTACATTATGGGGAAAAATAGCCTTTAAATCAGCAGCACTTACATGCAGCCCTTCCTACTTTTTGGCTGCATTTCATAAGTATCTGACAGGTAATTTCAAAGTTAAGAGATCTGCAGGTTTGTATAATCAACAGCTGTTCAGACATTCTCTTTCATGAATGTTGCATATATTGCAGATTACTTTCATATATTCATGTTTGTATAAACCAAGTATCATATTATGCATTATGTTGCATAGTGGTATATAGGGAAATCTAAATTTTTTTTTCTTACATACATAATTTGAAACATGTGAACACAAAACTCAAGACTGAACCTTACTTTCCTTGTGAATGGAAGGAAGAATAGGTGAAATAATGTCTAGTTCTGCATTGGTTCAAATTTTGTGCAAGGTCTATCCAAGGAAATAGAATATGACATCTCATAACCCAATTTCTCACTGGTAAAATGGAGGACGAAATACTGATAAAACCCAGAATTACTTCCAGGACACTGCAAATGAATGAGTACACGAAAACAGATTACAACTGCCATCTGGAACTATTTCAAAAGATATTTTAGACAGTGTCCTACATGACTGTGTAGATCCACTGTGTTGGATCAGACTGGGAATCCAGACTGCAAGTGAACACACAGGTCCTTTTAATCTCCGAGTATGGAAAACGTTTGTGGACTAAGGGATTAAGCCATGAATATCACCTTTGGACAATCTTTTTCATTAGAGAATTTAAACATGAAGTTGGCCAGAAAGAAACACTTTTCAGGCAAAGGTAATTTCCACATTCTTTGACTTTTTTTTTTCACAAATCACTATGACAATTCAAGATGTCAGTAACGAGAAAATTTTTGAAAAAAAAAATTTTTCTGCTAAAAATAAATTATTTTCTTTGAATTAACAATTTAACTTTTTTCCCTGTCAGTGTGATGTGAAGCTGAATCAGAAACACAAGGTTTGGTTTTAAAATGTCACTTCAGATAATAATAAAAAAAATAAAATAAAAAAAAAATTCCAGCAAAGGAATTTTCCTTTGCAGTAGGTGCTGATAATATATTTTGTAATGTAATGGCCATCCAACTATAGTGATCAAAACCTGATCCTGTCTGATCCTACAATTATTTATGAGGGCAAGTCTCCTCTCTGATGTGAGTAGTTTCACTGTTATGATTAAAGTTGCCCATGTATAACATTGTTTCTAGATGGAGGGAGTAAATAGAAATTTTTAAGAAATATTTTGCACATGGCCACATGAAGAGTCTAAAAAGCCATAATTCATACCAGACTGTTTTTCTTGGAAAAGAAGAAGGTCTGCCTTTTCTTTGATATTTTTCCAAACTTATCATGGTCTTTGCTTAGTGAAAAAAAAAAAAAAATCACATGAGATTTTACAAGTAAGATCACTGGTCCAATATAACTGTTTCTGTGAATTAACTGAGGCTGGAAAGCTGCATTGTCTATAAATTATTATGGTTACATCCATTACAATGAGAATCAGTATCAGTTTTAAATTCATGTATTGCGTTTGGTTTAAAGCAACTATAAACCTCTTCATCACTCTTACCTGAGTCTGTGATTATTCAAAATAACACAAAAGTACAGAGAGTTTGCTAAAGGGCAAAACTGGTGGTGGGAATATTCTTTTCAGACATCCATCAATCATTGTCTTACTTTAAGCTTGGGAACAAATAAAGATGAAAAAGCTCACACATAATGGCATTCATATTTCTTACAGAATTCTTTTTATTTATGATTGAGCAATAATACAGAAAAGTTCTCTTTTGTGTGAGTGCTGCCTTTGATGCAACACAAAATAAAGACTTTTATTTTGTATATAATCTGAAGTGATTTACTAGAATTCTCATTTTGAGCACACACACAAAAAAAAAGTGAGAAAATTTAACTTTACAAGATCATTGACACAAATGTCTCACAATTCACAACCACTGCAGTCATAACTATTGTTTGAAATGTCGCATTCAGAATTTCAAATTAACAGGCACAATTATTTTGCAGGTTGTATTCTGCCTCCTACCTTTTATTGGAATGGTCTTTTATCTGCAGAGTAATTAATGGAGCTACTTGTTGAGCAAAGTACTTAAATGATTAAATGTGAAATACTTCAAAGACTCTTATAAGGCTGGTCATCTGGAATGTATTTGGGGGTGTGGGGTAATAATGACAGTTGTTAAATTATTTTGGGCAATGAACAGAAACATTTTTGGTGCAGAACTTAAATTAAACTGGAGACCCTCTTAGGAGAGTCAAATGTCTTCTGCTGGTCGTAAGTAAAAAAGGGACTGAAAAAGGCTGGAAAAGTTATGGGTGAATGACTAGAGGAGGAAGGGACCCATGGCATATAAGTAGTTCTTATACTGGAATTTCAAACTCCAGTTCAGCTGAGAGGGAGAGTTTTAAGTGGATGACACTTTTGGGTTGGCTGAAATGGCTTCTATTTGGATCCAAGTGTTTATCTGTAACATTGAGAACTAATGGTAGAGATAATTACATCAGCTGGGGCAACATGCAGCTCATTTTGGTCCTCATGAGTCAGCTAGGGAGGGCTGAGCATAATGGCATATGAAAGCTGTAATACTGAGATTATAGTATGCAGATTTACAGACTATTAGTGTTGTGAAGGACTAAAATTTAAGGGAAAACAATTAAAATGAAGTGAATGAAAAGGAAGCTGGAGCTCAAAAGTCATGTGTTTTGAGGATATACTTCAAAGCAAATATTTTTCCAGCCAGAAGATATATGTGTCTAGCATTATTTTAGTATGGCTGGAGCCCCTAGTCCACATAAAAATGGCAAAGCAAAAAAGAAGTAAAACCTCATTTACGTGAGGTTTTATCACATTTGCAGAAACCAAACAATTTTTTAAAAAATATATACATATACATATTTCTGTCAGTAAGACAATATGACTTTAACTGGTCTATGGGGTAGGTAGTGTTTTCCTACTACTAGGGAATGTTTCTGATGACTAGGATTGATCACAGCCTCTTGGGTTACTTTCTGTGTATTGTGCTTATATGATTTATTGAAGTCATTGAAGAAGTTGTTACCCTAGAAAAAAGTTACAGTGAAATTATAATGAGCCTTGTCCTTGATTTTTCAGATGCTTTTTCAGTGGCTTCGGTCATTCCTCATTGAAAGCCTGTAGGCCATTTGAGCTCTCCTTCCCTCATCTGTGCTAGCATGATTATGACCTTAACCCTTGAATTGTTATTAAAAAGCACCAACCCCTCAATACTTATTGGACAGTACACAGAGAGCTTGGGAAAGACAAACTTTTGTAACTCTGACATCTGACAAGAAAAAAACTTCCATAGGATGCAGGAATACAGAGGCATCTGATTAACGATCCATGCTTAGAAATACTGAGAGCTACTCCTTGTGTTCTCTCCCCATTGGCCTCTTTTGAGGAAGCCGGAAACATAAACAGAGGAAGACGCTGTTGATCATGTCATGATATAGTCCAGCTACAAATAGCGCTAGGATGACAGATGTTGCCTGGCTCTACTATAGATCACTTTGGGAGAGAGATATACCAATTACCCAGTGAAACTTCAGACTGGGGTTTAAGAACTGTCTGCGAGTTCATTGGATTCTTGGCTGGTTGTGCATCTATCTTCCGTGTGTGCAGGAGGAAAGGAAAGATAGATCAGTAGTCAGAAGCGGCAAACAGCAGGTCTTTTCACCTCTTGCCTGTATTTTCTATGTGGCAATGACTACTATTTCTGTCTAACTTGCCAATATCACTGTTTACATGTCTGCTCTTCCTGTTGCGATACCATAACTGTGGCTGCTGTCTGATTATTTCATGTTCATACTTTTCTTTATAAGAAGGCACTTAAAAACTCACGCGCAGGTTTTTCTGCTTCCATATACACCAATGGAATCAAAAGTTATATCCTTTTCTAATATCAGCCGTTCATCCTTTGTGTACATGATTTGGTAGCCTAGCTGATATTGGCCTATTGTCATTTGTGCTTTTTTAAGTCAGTAAATTCAGTTTTTGCATTTCAGCATAGCTAGGAATACTCAGTAAAAACAAAATACAGAAGTGTAACATAACTTCAATGGTAATTTTGAGAAAACCCTCCAAATTACATCCTTCATATAACCTGGCAGGGTAATAAGATTACTCAACTTCAAAGTGTATTAGTTCATTTGAGCAGAGCAAAGGTTGCTCATGTTTTCAGGGAGAGTGACAAACAATTTGGAAAGATTTAGTTAATTAACAGAAACAAAAGTGAAAATCCAACCTATTAAATGTAGAAGTTATAAAGGAGACAGATAAACAAAGCTGTTTTTCTCTTTGGCTTTGGGATCAGTTATTAAGGGTGGAAAAATCAGCATAATCCTTTAATTTGTTCCAAATTCTAGGTCAAATTCAGAGCTGTGTGTGGGCAGTGCAACAGTTCTGAAAATTTAGCTTTTGCTTTGAATACTCACACCATCTGGGTTCTTGATTATAGCTGTACACACAGGCCACCAGGTCAGCTGTCAGAACAGGTAATGGGTTGTGACTCCTCCTGTAGTGCCTCTCTCTTTACCATGTCTTCCTCCTTCCTATCCCTTCCACACCCCACACCTTCAGCTCTAGAACAGAAGCAGAAAAATCCTTCGATGTCTATTTGGTCACTAGGTTTCACATCAGTAGGTTACACCCACTGGTAATTAGCCAGTGATCATCAGGTTAAACACTGCTTGCTTGAACGGGGAGAAGTAAGCATGGAAAATCAACATTGGAACAACACTATAGAAAAACTACAAAGTTTGGGGTTCTCTGTGGTCTACATAAGTCATTGCAGCAGCAAGTTACTGTCCACTTATATAGTGTCCTTGGAGGGAAGGTCTGCTATGTGAATTGATCACTGTGGTCTCATTTTTCCCTTTCTTTACCCAGTTTGTCTCAACATGTGCCATTTGGATACAATCAGGTCTTATGTTGGTTTTCCATTGTTTCTTGCATCTCCATCCAGAAATGCATAGTTGTTCCTGTCATTCACCTTGAACTCCACTTCTTTGGAAAATCCTTTGTATTCCAAGCACTCACTAATGTCCAGCTAGAGCAAACAAACATCTATTTTGCAAGTCTTTAGAAAATGTAAGTGTGCAGTATATTGGTGGAATAGCTGGAAAACGACATTTCATATTTAGTCATGTACCTCAATAGAAGAACATACTCCATACTTCCTAACCTTATGTGCAAAACTGAAAGACTGGAAAAATTAATTGTTCTGCTTCTGCAGCACTGTGGAAAAGCTCTTTACATTTTTAAAATTAAATTAATCCCAGAGCAGTAACTAAACACATTACATTCAAAATATCAAAAATGTTCCCTATGCCTCGTACATAGTATTCTAGATTGATTTATGTATACATTAAACACTCAGCTTTGATATTACCAGTTAGCTGCACATTTTATGCTCACTCATTTTTTCCTTAACTTCTTCAAAATTTATATGAAATATTAATATGTGAATTGGGAGAGTTTAGTTCATTAACTATAAATTAAGAGTTGGCATTCATTATTTAGTAGCTAAATTCTGGCTTCCAGATTTTGTGCTCTTTGCTGTTCTAATTATTCTTTTCCTAATGGAAGTAATTATACACTGGTACGACACCAGGTCAAAAAATATCTTCCCAAACTTCAAAAAGAATCTTAAGTATCTTTGTTTAGAAGTCAGAAGGTGATCCCAGTCTACAATGGTTGCTTAACCCTGTGGAGGTGGAAAGGAAACAATAATTTTTTTAAATTTTACATCTTTACTTGTCTAATTTTTAATTAGGGGGGATATTCATTGTGTCAATTGCAAAATGAATACATTCCTGTAGTATTAAATTTGCCTGAATGAAGTATGTAAACAAGCTACTTCCTTAACTATGACCCAGTCTTGCTATCCTTGCTCACACTGTAAAGTCATGTATTTCTAGAGTAATTCTTCCAAAGGTTGTAGGAGTACTTATGGATTAAGATTGTGCTTAATAGATTGCATAAATTATTACAGCTCCAGTGAAGCCAAGCGAATCACAGGAAATACATTGGCCTATCTAATACAAAATAAGACTTACTGAAAAAAAAAATGAACTAATTTTCAGGATGAAGGAGCTGATTCTAGAGGAATTTTGTTATTTTCTTTAAAAGGATAGTTTAGATATTTACAATGCAGCACCTACACCTGAGGCAGTCATGACAGACTTTCCTCATATTTCAGGGAGAAACAAACAATTTTACAGCATACTTCTTTTCCTAAAATTGTTATCTTCTTAGAATTGTTAGGAATCACACCTTAAAGTAACAGTTTTTGTCTGCTGAAGAAAACTGAAGTGACTAACTCAGGTACACATGCCTACATTAGGGAATCCTAATCCCCTTGTTTTGATTGATCCCATCCTAGTTCCTGAAATTTTCACCGTGCAAAATAAAAACCAAACAAAATAATAAACCAAATATATCAAAGGCCTGAATGCAGCAAGATACTTCTACAACTTCTATTGTCTGTGTGATATTGTCGACAAGTAATGAATATGAAAGTAGCAGAAACAAAAGTGAAATAGCCACCAGAGTACTTGTTGAAACAGATATCGCAATTTTTTTTTTACCCATACTGCATGTGCTATAAGAAAGGAAAGTATGAGTGAAATGACCAAAACTTAACAGAAAATGTCTTAAACACTGATTTGGAAATTTCCATAAGATTTTAAAATACGAATTGTTTGGGGGTTTTGTGTTGTGTGGTTTCTTTTTTTCCTGCCCTCTTTTAGCTAGTGTCTGATTTGAACTTATCTTCTGTATCTGATCTGCTACTCGTTAAATTGTCATTGCTTTTCCTGAAGCTTCCAGGCTTTGGAATTTGGCTAAGAATTTAGTTACAAGAGAAGGCAGAAGCACAATGAGGTTGTTTGTCTCCTGATTCGCTATCTTGCCTGTCCTCCGTGTATTAAAGAACTCATTTTTCAGGTATAGTCTTTTTTTCCATGACGATCCTTCTTTAGATTTAATTTACTATTCAAAATTCTCCTTCTTGTTCTTCATTCTGTGAACATATTGACAGAATGTAAGGGAATGTGCTGATAGCAGCACAAAAGGTGAGTTTTATCATTCATGCTTCACTCTTTAGCATCTTCACTAACAGGGAATTGTTGGTATGCTCCCAAAGATGAAAAAAGGGAAAAAATAAAATAACTACCTTAAAGAGATGAGGGGAGGGAAATTAAAGCTGATGGCAGCTGTTCTTCCAGACACTGACATGGAAGCTCAGAGGACAAGAGCAGACATTGCAGAATGTTCCTTGGGAAGCATCATGCCATCTCATATCACCTAAATGTCTCCCTTATTTGATACTAATAACACTATGCTATGGTCAACTATATAATAAAAATCCCATCAGTAGCAGCAGACCTACTCATGCATGACTGACTAATTCCTCCAGTGTCAACAGACAGAGTTTAAAAAACCCTGTAGCACAAAAGGTTAGTTCTGCTGTCACTTTGTCAGTGGAAAGACGTGCATCTTGCCTTTCTTGGGCCAGTATGATCCCAACCTGATTACTCATATAAATCATAAACCGCAGATGTGTTATTATGTCAGTGAGAAACAGTACAAAAACCTGTCCATTTTCAACAGGCTACTTGCTAACACTTGACTTCTTCACAAAAATGAGCAGAAATATTAAACTCAGTCTTACATTTATTAAAGCAATATACTAGCATGTGATTTAAAAACTTATTACCGAATTAGTTGCTATTTCACAAACCTCAAATGCAACAATCTATTCAGATTCCTACACACGTGTACAGCACAGAGTCACCATCAGATCTGTGGTGCACAACAAATCTGAAAAGCTCATCTAAGTTATTATTAGCTTTTTTTATACTTAAAGTGCTTCATTTGAAATAATTATATGTTACCAACATTTTATGATTTGAAAAAGGATGGTAGTAGAGATACAACTTTTAGTTACGCCTTTATGACCATAGCAAGTAGACTGTGTGATTCACATCTACAGCTATTAAGGTGCTTTCGTTACAACCTCAGGCCTTTATCTTACCCTAGTTGTACTTCATAAAGTGATGGTTCCCACCTTTGGGATTTATTAAGCAGATATGTTGTCCTTCACAGTTCCGACAAAGGTCAACTTCAGAATGTTGCTGTTCCCTACATGCAATTACCAGAAAATACTAGTATTGGAAATCCTTGATGTCTTAAACCTCAAGATAATGGTGCTGGGACTTTCCAGCTCCAGAGCAGCCTGAATCTAAATTCTGTACAGTTGACTCCAAAAATGTGTTGAGCAGCTGCCATATCTTTTAATACAGCCAAAGTGTTCTATTTTTAACAATGGGCTTAATTTAATCAGCGTAGTTAGAATTTTGGCTATGACAAGCGAAAGAGCTGTCATTATCTCATTTATTGATGTTACCCCATTTTTCCAATGTGAATGCAGTTGCTGAGCAGAAAAATCCTCACAAAAATTGTCAAATATTGTTACTATTTTGTGTCTAGTCAGAAATCTACTGCATGGCACATCATTTGGAATATAAAGAATAAAGGGCAATGTACTCCAGTGACATAACAATAGCAACTTTAGAATAATTGAGTTGCAACATATTATACACTACCTTGTGACCTTGGGATCTGTGAATAGCTGCATAAAGATGTGAGGAAGTGAAGAGGAATAACAAAACTGCTTTTCATAATAAAGAAAGAAAAATACTAATCCACCAAAGTGTTGATACCAGAGTTACGTAGCTGTTAATAAATTTTGATGAATATTGGGAATGTTCAGAGGTGCGAAAGCCTAGCCTATCTGAGTTACTGTTCTTAAGAACACATGCACAGGGAAAGGAAGGAATACTCCCCTCTTCTGTTCTTCTTGAACATTAAAACAAAACAAAACAAAATCCCCAAACCCCCCAAAATGTTTTCCAACCTATTTTTTCAATTATTTCTACATGAAATTAGTTGTCTTCCCTAAACCAAAGTAGCAGTTGACTAGTCCATATATTTCCTTTAAGGCTAAGGATAACTGAAGGATGTCTGAGCCTCCTTCTCAGTCTCTCACAGCCCAGTCCAGCTGTAGCCTTTTTCTTTCCAAATACAATAGCTTTAGCAAATTTACCTGGAATATATCTGAGCAGATTAGAAATCAGAAAGATTAAAAAAAAACCACAACAGGCATGGGAATTTTATTCCTTATTCTACCATCTTCTCCAACAGAGCTTTGGGAACTGTGGTGTACTCATAACAGCCATTGAGCAAAGTATTAAATTTAAGTCTTTATATATTTTCTTGCAAGGCACACCTTTAATTGAAATAAGAAAAAAATCTTAGTTTCCTTCTGAACTAAAAAAATTTTGATGCATAGAATCATAGAATCTTAAAATCGTTGTGCTGGAAGGGACCTTTAAAGGCCATCTAGTCCAACCCTCCGCAATGAGCAAGGACGTCTTCAACTAGATCAGGTTGCTCAGAGCCCCGTCCAACCTGACCTTGAATGTTTCCAGGGATGGGGCAACATGTGCCAGGGTTTCACCACCCTCATTGGGAAAAATTGCTTCCTTATGCCTACTCTAAATGTGCCCTCTTTTAGCTTAAAATCATTACCCCTTGTCCTATCTCAACAGGCTCTGCTAAAAAGTTTGTCCCCTTCTTTCTTAGAAGCCCTCTTTAAGTACTGAGAGGCTGCAATAAGCCTCCCTTGACCTGCTGGCCACGCTGCTTTGGATGCAGCCCAGGATACAGTTGGCCTTCTGGGCTGTAAGCGCACATTGCCGGCTCATGTCCAGCTTTTCATCCACCAGTAACTCCAAGTCCTTCTCGGCAGGGCTGCTCTCACTCCAATTCCTGCGCGGCAGGGCTGCTCTCAATTCCTTCATCCCCCAGCCTGTACTGATACTGGGGGTTGTCCCAAGCCAGATGGATGACCCTACACTTGCCCTTGTTGAACCTCATGAGGTTCACACAGGCCCATTCCTCGAGCTTGTCCAGATCCCTCTAGATGACATCACATCCCTGAGGTGTGTCAACCACACCACTCAGCTGGGTGCCATCTGCAAATTTGCTGAGGGTGCACTCAATCCCACTATGTCATTGATGAAGATCTTAAAGATACTATTTTGCATCACCACTCATTTAGCTACAGCTAGGCTGATGTAAAACTGATGTGCAAGTAGTAAGAGTATTATAAGAATAATTTGAAAATATCAGTGCAGTATGGACAGGCAGGAGATTGCTGCAGAGTGCAGCACATATAATTATACCTTTATGTTTCATGTAGAATTTTCTGTGAGCATTTATCACACATGAATTGTCTCTTTCTACTAATGACAGTTGGAAACTGTAGTGCATTACAAATCTGATGAGCATCAATTCCAAATTGCTTCCAGGGTGTCATGTGAATCAACTAATTTCTTCTGTTCTGACATAAATTCAAAGGCTACAGTTGTCAGAAGCATATACTGGTATAATTGTAGAATATGCAATATGTATTGATGAGTATTCTAAGAGGAATATAGAGATAATTATATGCAACTGTACTTATAATGAAACAAAATCAGTGTTATTTTCTCCTGATCTTCACAGAGGCATAAAATAGATTCAATGCTAATAGTTCTGCTAATTGTAAAAATCCTTGTGCATATTTATGAATACAAGATAACCAGACTACCTCAGAAGAAAAAGCAGCATATCTCTTAGTAGGAAATTTACTAGCTGAAGGCATTAGAAAAATAAGTTAATTTATAAAGAATATAAGAAAAGAATACCACAGAAATCTGTAGGTGAAAAAACTAGTCTCAATTTTAAGAACGGATTTTTGTAATAATTCAGATCTTTTTTTTAATGGGTCTAAAGCACATGCTGTCTTATATATTTATTTTTTTAATGTTTTGAAAAAGACAATATGATTATTTTTATTATTATTTAAATATCTTCAATTGTATTAACTCCCTGTTTCATGTAACAGGCAGGTCTTTATAAACTGGAGAAATCCAATGATATCCAAACACGATTTGAAAGATTTTAGAAATAATGAATATTTTCTGAATGTAAAAGGTGACTAAAATTTTGCTTGGAAAATTCCCTTAGAAACAGTTATTTTAATTGAAATATTTAATCATTTCTCCTTCTTCTATTTCCCCTGCTTCCTTTGCCTTTGTTGGGTCATGAGGTTTCTTTACCATTGCTTTTCCTCCCTTATCTTTGTGAGTCTATCTTTTTACTGATCAATACCCTTTCCTTCTCCAGGAAGCATACTGAGCACAAGACCCCTCCCTTTAGCGTTTCCTCCAGCTCTTGCCCTGGGACCTGCATCGCCGTTTGCTCTCCTAAGATGAAATGTCCACCCACGTTCTCTCCTGCCATGAATGGTGAGAAGGGGAGGCCGGTGTGGTGGTGGAGCAGCCTGCTGTTGCTCCCACCATGGGTTGGGGCTGGTGAGCCGCAATCATGGAGTTGCCTGGGAAGAGGTGGTACCCAGCCACAGCCGCCCTGGTGTGTCTACCAGAGACAGTGGCCACCAAACCTGCAGTCCACGCTCTCCAAATCTTGTACATATGCAAAGTAGTAACCATGGTCATGCATTACGGGGACAGCTCACACGTCAGAACTGTTTCACATTCCAATCAAGTTCTGGTGCCAGGTAACAGCCCTTGCTTTCTATCACCTTGCATCTACAGCTGCTCATGGGGTTCCCATGCTTGTAGCTCTGTGCTTGCATGAAAGTCCTCGGAGTTCTTGGACATAGGAAGACTTCATTATGTCACTCATACATGGCATCTGTAAAATAGTAACAAGTGTCATCTTACTTTAATTTTTGATATAAAATATTACTGCTATTATTGCTTCAAATATAAATATGGTTTCTTGAATTCTTTTGTGATAAATTATAAAGGTGAAGATAACATTTCCAGAGTGAATATTGCAGAACCAAATAGTAAAACTGGAAGACCCTTCACAGATATTTGGAAGACAAACATCCGAGAGCTGATCCATGAGTACTCTCCTTGTAACAGCCTCATCAGAAGCAGTAAGGGAAACCATTTTTAGAATAAGCACACCCGTGAACTGGAAGAGCTAGAGTAAAAGCAAGCAGCCAGGTTGAGAGTGAGACACTGTGGAGGGGTTTGTTAGAAAGGAGTCAGAGCTCTTTACAGTGCCAGCTGAGACTTTGGGAAAAGGACAATAAGGGTGAGTAATATTGCTTAAGAGTCCACATAGCTTCTGTAAAGGGAACCCATGGCTCACAGATCTGTCTGAGTTCTTTGAAGGAGTTAACCAGCGCTAGGATAGCGTGTCAGTAGTCAGTATAGTGCCCTGAATTTAATTAAATTAAAATGAAATTAAATGATGCCTTTTATGTTTTAAACAATATTCTATCATGGATAAGAAGCGAATTCTTTTCTTTAGATTAATTAGTGTTTGAAACCAAAATAGAAACTTCATTACAAGCACTGAGCTGACTGAGAAAAAACCCAACTGAATATTTATATCACTGGAAATTATTGAGTAAAAACTAAAAATTGCCATAGCTTACTCATGACTGCCTCAATGTTTATAGAAAATGGATGGCTGTTGGCAGAGTGGCTGAAGAGGAAAATCAAAATTGTGTGAAAAGAGAAGTGGCTTATCTTTGGCAGGGGAGAATGTACTTAGACCAATTAATGTAGACATTATATCATATAGATTAAAAGTGCCAATGTTTAGGAATAGACTGAGTAGCCAAGATTTGCTCACTTGGAAAGTATTCTAAAAGATTTTACTTTTTGTTTCTACTGAGTTATCTAAGTCTTTGTTGCATAAATTATGTCTTGAATACTTTCAGTGAGTTAAGTTTCACTGCTTATATGATAATATAGGAGTTCTTTCACATGTGCTCTATTGAATTGTGTATGCTTGGGATTGTTGTTTCTCCATTTTGTATATTTTATCATATATTTCCTGTATTGCAGAACACTATTAATACTTAAATATTGTATATTTGGAGAAAGAAAACAAGGGAATGAGTATCACAGCTGAAAGGAAGCGAGAAAAGAAGTTGAATGGACATATTCTGGTTAGAACTACCTGCAGTTTTGTCTGGGAGGAATCTGGTAATGTATTCTCCTCCCTGAGAGCTCAACATGCCTGCATAAGGATTGCTGCTGGCCATTGTAGCTGGAGCCTCCAGGAATTTGAGGACTTTATTCTGCTATTTGCTGAGAATTTCTTGATTCCTTTTTTCCTTCTTCTTTTCTTCCTCTCTGCTTTCCATTGCTTGGGATGAAGAAGTACGAGCATTTTGTGGGGTTCGGCTTTGTTCTGTTTCAAGAGTACAGCAAACGTATTTCAAGAGCTGTATCCTGCTTCCCTGGCTTTAGCAACCCAACACTATTAAACATTTCCTTAATTACTTCCTTAATGCACACTGTTGCGTAGAGCCTACACCTGTAGAATATATGGTTGATGTTGTCAGGCTTCATTCTGACTGCACAGAAGAAAAATTTATATCCCATCCAATTTGATATTACCATGGATTGGAGTACATAATGCAAACCTTTTAAGGTACTGACAATTTTCAATGTGATATTTCAGCAGATTTCCAGCACTAATGATTTATGTAGCTAACTTTATAAACTGCAGTTTTATAGAAGAAGTGTTAAATTAAGTCTTCATCACATAAATTGGTGGCTTTCCTTCTGCCTTTATAAATGAAAAATTTGAAACCAATACTGCAACTAAACAAAATTGTCATTTTATTTAGATCTAGCTTATGATTCAATAGTTTGGTTTAACTGCTATTCTCATTTAGATATCAATCTTCTGCATGTCTTAAGAAGTATACGAAGTCCCAGACTGTGGAAGTGAGGAAGAAAGTCAGGTTTATAAAACTCCAACTTGCATACAACCAAGACAGTGATGTAATCTACTGAAACAGCCTATTTTAGAAAATAGCCATGTAATGAATGTGGGACCATAATACTATTATCCAAACAGCTATGGTGTTGTGGTGGGTTGACTGTGACTGGCTGGTAGATGCCCACCCAGATGCTCTCTTACTCTTCCTCAACAGGGCAGGGGGAAAAAATAAGAAGAAAAAGCTCAGGTTGAGATAAAGACAGGAGGTTGCTTATTAATTTTCATCATGGGCAAAACAGACATAACTTGGGGGAAAATTAATTTAAATTAAATTGTCAATTAAATTAGAATTTAATTGTCAATTGTCCGTTAAAATAGAATCGGATAGTGAGAAACAAGGAAAAATTAAAACAATACCTTCCCCCACTCCCCTTTTTTTCTCCAGGGTCAACTTCACTCCTTCAGCCCAAATTCGTCTTCCTCCTCCCATTCCTCACCTATTCCTGAGTGGCACAGGGCGATGGGTAATGAGGGCTGTGACCAGTCCATAACAGCATCTCTCTGCCACTCTTT
>NW_010559707.1:35675-41658 GCF_000687285.1 Phaethon lepturus
TTCCAGCATGGGCTGGACTTCCCACGAGCTGAAGTACTTCAGGACAAACATGCTCCTGCATGGATTCTCCACAGGCCACAATTCCTTCAGGGCATATTCACTTGCTCCAGCAGGTACGAAAATACAATAGATTGTATTAGAAAAAAACCACATATTTGGAAACATGGATTCATGTTCTTTTTCGTGTCACTGATATTCACAAATAACATTTGACCTTTAGGGACCATGAAATGTTTTCAGCTTCTTTAGAATAACCAGATCTAACCCTTTTATAACCTCATTTTTCTGTTCATACTGTTATGGAACATGAGGTATCTGGAATTATGTTGGGGAAAAAAATATGTCTTATCTTGATGCTAGGATTAATTTTTGTCAAGATGAGTCTTATTACAGCTTTCTGTAACATTCCTCTGCTCATTTTGTCCATACATGTGCATATTTTGCAACACTTTTTTACTTGGAGATGCACAAGGAACTAAACTACACAAAGGATTATTTCAGTTTAAGTTTACAAACTTGGATCTCTGTAATGAACCTTTTCACCATGTACTACTACCATAAGCCACTTATGGAAGGAAATGGGAGTTTATGTAGAACTGTAAAATCATGAGGTAAAATGACTATCTTAGAAGATCAAGAATTTTTTTTTTATTAAGACTGGAAAAATAAACGCTATAAAAATAAAATTTTACTACAGCTTCAGGAATGTTGTTATTTTAATTTCATGTTGATTTCTTGAAACAGTGCTTTTGAAATATAACAAGAACACCAAACACCATTTCATCAAGGCAAGTCCCACTAACACTTCATTAGGACTACCTGGTGTAGCTGGTGTTCCTGGTCATGTAGTGTGAAACAGCTGGAACCTGTTATCTTTACCAGCTCTAACTATAACTCTACTGAAACCCAAGGAAGTACAAACTAAAGGAAAGCATGATGCTTATAAAGAAGATTGCAGAAGGGAAAGCAATTCAGTACATATGTTCAAACCTTTATTGTTAAGACCTATTTGTCTCCAGCTGAACTGTGAGAATTTTTATGCACTAATTTTGTGGCCATTTGACTTTGTATTTTAAAGCTTCTGGCTGTTTTTGTTTGTTTGGGTGTTGGGTTTTGTTTTGTTTGGATTTTTTTTTCCACGAAGGATAAACTTGTATGTTCATAAGATTGGATCTTGTGCAGGGGGAAAAAAAAAAGTAGAAAGAAGAAGATAATTAGCATTTTATGGCTCCCTTCTACTAAAGCCCATAGTTTTGTGCTGTCTAGTTAATGCCTGTGAGTTAGTAGCACTGAATGACATGTTTCATGCTACACTAACCTACTGGTGTCTAATGTTTTAGTAATATTGAGATCAATAAGAGAAAAGTTTTCAATAGTCTACTAATGAACACTGAAACAAGCAAACAAGTCTTTCCCCAGTGCAGTTTTGTTGCGATAAGGATGCAGAGGCAGGAAGAGACTTTCAGCCAGGAGAACGGCTTTTCCCTCTGGGGCAAAAAAAACCAAAATGAAAAGCCAACCAAAAATACCCACAAAAAAACCAAACCCCACATAGAGCACCCTTAAGGAAGAAAAAGAAGAGTGGATTGTGATTACAAAGCTAAGAAAAAGGAAGGAAAAAGCAAAATTGGAGCTAGGGAGAAATCATACAAAAAACCATTCTTTTGGGTGAGGGGGCAAAACAAAACAATCAAACCACCTTCCTAAAAATATTCAGGAAAGGAAAACTAAAAATTCTTCTGGTCAAGCCAGATAATTCCTGTGATCAAGGCTCTGGTGTAAAAACTTGATGGAAAAACTTTCACCTGATGATATTTCACCAGTTTCCTCCTAATCCAGTGGGTAGGATAGGAAACGTGTTATACAACTTGCATATGTGCAAGGAGTTAAGATTAGGCTTTACAAACCTTATTCCCTGAAAATACAGTAGTTAAAGTCAAGCTCTTCTTGTTTCCGTAGAAAGCCCATGAAAGATAAATATACGTTTTTTTACTGTTAATCCAGCATTTGAATAGCTTTTTTTTTTTGAAAGGCAAATAGGTATTTTCCCAATAGGGGAAAAAAAAACTGATTCTATAGTCTATATGTAGGTGAAATTGCCAGCACAGTAAGCTTAGTTAACTGTTTAGTATATCCCTCACATTTTAAAAGACCACCAAAAATCTTCAACAATTTAATTTTTGGAAGAATTGACAAGTTGACAGAACAAGTTTCATAGAAAAAACCTATTATTTTAGACAGCAAAAATATGGTTAGTGTAAAGGGGAGTTTTGCATAGGTTAAATCTTCAAGGCTAGCTCCCTTGCTTTTGATAACATGTGAGCCACATCAACAGAGTAAATTAAAAGAAATCAGCAGTCAGTTTGACTAACGAAAATAAGTCTCACAAAGAGGCCCAAAAAACAACTGTTTTAGCTACTCAAGTTACAATTTCATATATATATTATGGAGCTAGTTCTTGAAAAAGAGGGAAAACCACATTAAGTCCTAATTTCAAAAACAAAACCCCGTTGTCAATATTACTTTGGATTTTGGAGGTATGTAGTTAATAACCAAAACTCTTATTTATTTATTAAAGTTCTCAATTTCTGTTTGAGAATTGTTTTCTTCCTGTGTCTGGTTTCAGAAGACTTAATATTTAATCTGGGAATCCCAGCAACATCCAGTCACTATCCACCCAAATAAACCTCGTAATTTTTTGAATGTGGAAGGTAATTTTCACTTTTGTAACTAAAAATGTTTTGGAGCAAGTGCCTGGTGTTAAACAGTTTCTGTATTACATTCTAGAAATTATTGTTTTCTTGTGTAATTGAAGTGATTCCTGTACATGCCTCACAATTTTGTAAAATGTTTTGAGGATACTTAAGACAATATTCAGCCAGTGACTGAATAAACAGCCAGTGTCCTTTATTCCTTTACTGAATCTGAACATTAGAAGTTTGGGCTATTTCAAGGTTTTGGGCCAATTTTAGTGCCAGTTCTCTTAAAGGTGCGATCAGCACCCCAGCTGTAGCATGGAGCTGGGGCCCTGCTGTGTCTACTGTTACTACAAAACCAACTCAGCTCAGAAAGATCCCGTACTTCATTAGCAACTAGTCAAGATATGCAAGTCCACCATCTCTTCCCCATCATTCCCTAAAGTCTTGAATACTTGCTTTTTACTGCACGCCAGTTTTCATCTGACACAGTTGCATTAGGTTTTTATCTGTTTTTGTTGGGTTAAATAATTTAGATTTCTTTCCTTTTAAAATAAGCAATTAAAAGATAAACACTGTTAGCCTTGTAAAATACTTATAATGTATTTAAAGCTTGATCTTAACTTGGACATCGATTTTTACTTCAGCATTTGAGATGCTGGCTTTGTTACAGGAGTCTAATGAAAGGAAGAACAATAGTTACTTTTTTAAAGTGCAATTCAGATGAATAGCAGCGTCTAAGCACTTTCTAAAATGATTTTATTTATGTGATTTTGATTTTTGTGGATGCTTAACACTGTTTTTAGCACAAAAGTAACGTCATGGGAGATTTGAAAATCATACTGTTTCACTGACAGTACATCGAGAAATAGGCAGCAGGGGAAAAGTGTATTATGACAGCCTGTTAGGCTGTAGGGTGTAAGGTAAAATAGGGAACTGAAAATCAGAAAAAACCCCCACAAGGAAAAGCACAGACAGGTGGGTGGAAAAAATGCTAGAGGGAACAGAAACTGCTACAAGCAAGATTTATCATAATCATTCAAGGGAGGCTTACAAAAGGATATTACAGCTACCTGGGAGACCAGAGCCCAGGGCCTTTTTGGCACACAAAGTAGAGAGAAGCTGTAATGCAGTAATGCAGTACGCTGTTTCAGGATCCAATCCCAATAGAAGTGTTTGGAAGGCAGAAGGTGGCAAAAATGGTTGAAACGTGAAAGTAAACTAATTTTCTTTAAGTAAATAACACTGATACGATGACGCTGCCAGAGGTTTTTGTCTTCCATGGGCAGTGCGAGGACTGTCATATCCACCTGAAAAAGTAAATATCCTGCAGACTAGGGTGAGCATTCTCTATGTTAGTTTAATCCTGGAGATTTGCACTGGCTGAAAAAAAGCAAACATTGGCATCAGGAACAATTCCTGTCACGGTAAGAAGGTCCCACTCTATGGGTTCTGACAATAGAACACCTTTGCGTGGTTAAATCTCCTGGATTTTGACAACTCTTCACAACTGTAGGGTAGTGATGCAATACATTTCTTCATTGTTTTGGTAATAGGAAATGTATTTTTTCTCATATATTAATGGCAGCTTCACCGTGGTTACTACTAATGGCTGTTGGTGTAAATTTTGTGACTTTGCTCATGAGATTTTCCACGTTTACATCTTTGTCTCCTTTCCTATTCATTTTTTCTGTTATTGGAAGGATCTGGGGAGATATGCTTTAACGGTAACATGTTCTTTTGTACTGGCTTTAGCGTTGAAAAACTGTGTGACAAGAGGGAATGTAGAAGTGTTAGTCAGTCTGTCACCTGAAATAATCTTATTTAAAAGGGGTCTCAGCTACTGATGTGGCAGATCTTTAACTGCAAGCACCAAAGAGCTAGGCATTGCAGCACTCAGAGGTACAAGGTCTCCTCTGTAGAGCTACAGCTTCGTAACCTGCTTACGCTATGAAACTGGGCTGATATGAAAGGGGGTGGACCTGCCTGTCTTCTCCTTCCCTTCCTATGAGGCATTCCAGCCTCACCTCTGTTTCAGTATTAATTAGGTAGTGAATTAGATCCCCTCGCCAACCTGACAACGTATTTGCTTTCTTTTGCTGTAGTTGTCTACCAGATCAATGCCTTGAACCAATTTACCACACAGCCTCCTGGTCACAAGGGATGGGGATGGGAACATGTCTCCCACCAGAGCAAAGGAGGGGGTAACAGTCTGGGCTAAAACCATCTTACAGTGTCCTGGAGCCACAGCCAATGTAGAGAGGGTGCTCATCCGCATGACCCTGACCATAGTATGCGACTAAGGAACATATTATGGGCTGTCTCCAACAGTTAGAACTGGACTTACGAAGCTTCCTAAACCACCTGTTGAATTTGTGTCTGAGAGAACCCAGTTCCTGGTCCCTTGGTGCTCTTTGCTTGGTTTCCTCCTCTCTAAGCTGAGAAGGACCACACTTGCCTTTTCCTGTGCTGTGTATGGCTTCTGTGTTCCTACAGCCGGGCTTTCAGGTATGGCTTCTGTGTTCCTATAGCTGGGCTTCCAGGTGACGTGCTGTCCTTCTGCACGGCTGTGTGCAGCAGCACCGTGACCTGAGGGGAGAGGAAGGAGTCGAGGCTCACTCTCACTATTACAGCGAAACAAATAAAAAATAGCAATGTGTTTGCTGGGATTGAAACCTGTAACCCTGGCCAACTGTAACTGTAATTCATTCGGATTTCTTGTGGCTATCTGTAAATCATGCATGGATCCTGGCTGCTATGGTCAATTAATACTTCCATTTTATTGAGTAGTTCTAGAAATAATTATATAAATACTATGTAAATCATCACAAATGTGTTATAATTATCTTGACAATTATTCTGTGTCTCAGTGGGTACAGGGGAAAATGAAACCTGTTCCTAGAGCATTTCTGGTTGCTAAGAAACAGTTACTTCAATTGTAGAAATTGTCTCTCACACCAGATACATTATTCTGGCAAATTGGACTTTCAGATTGAGCACCAAGGGAACAGGGAACAATCAGAAATAGAGACAATTGCTATTACAGAGCTGCATGGGGTCTAGTATATGTGTGTCAAAGATTCTGGTTTTATATCTGTCTCTGTTTCTATTTTCATGATTTTTTTTTTCCCCCCACCCCCACCCTGCTCCTCCTCCCACCCCCCACGAAGTCATCTGGTAAGGCATACCATAGAATCTGATTTCTTCGTGGGGATGGTAAATATGATAGTCACCAGTTCCTATTTCCCTCACCTTTTCAAAAAACGAAACCCGCGTCACGGGATGTA